>NT_165934.1:1064265-1188044 GCF_000149615.1 Aspergillus terreus NIH2624
CATGTCATGATCATGTAATGTCTGTTTTGCTTGATGCTAGGAGAAAAGTTTAGACGATAACATTCGGATTGTCCATGCCGTCGTGTGATAGTATACTATAGGCACTTGGTCCGGAGATTCTTCGGAGCATGCAAGACCCAAAAATTGGTCGTCACATCATCTGAAACATGGCCAGCTGTTTGCTCGTCTACTATAGTTAGATCTCCGTCTTGTGGACTTCTCGCAATGGATTCCGTATTCATCAGTATCACCTCCAGGCTCATCTACCCAACACGTCTCCGCACCACACAGCACTCCATATCAGATCCAACACGCATCCCTCGCCGTCTCAAGAATCCTCCAGAAGATATGATCGTCACTGGCCCTGCAGCCAAGATCGACGGCCGTTCTTGTCGTCGCCGTGCGAGTGGGGGTTTGCACCTCGTTGCACCTCTTAAACGTTCTCCTCGAAGCCAAACTCTCTACGCGAGCTATAGTGAAACATCTCCGCTTGCTGCTCAGCCTTGTCGGAGGAGGTTCCTTGTTTGTCTGCCAGGCCCAGCCGGCATTTGCGCAGTATACGGTTCCTCCGAGGTACGGCATTTGATCTGCTCCACGATGTGTCGTTCCTGAAACTAGTCCTTGTCGGAGGCGTGCCGATGGCGCAGGGTATGCGCCAGGGCTATAGTTTCTTTGGAGTGCCGTGAGGATGGCGTCGCAGCTACGACGAGGGTATATAACCGCCGTCCCCAACAGCATCGTTCAGCAGCAGGAGTAACAGCAGCAGCAGCGCAGTCTCAACAGTCACACCCTCCTCCCTCACAATGAACTACAAACTCCTGACTCTGGCATTGGCCTCCCTGGCCGCCGCAAACCCCATCGAGCGCCAACGCAAGTCCCTCTTCCCTCCCACCGCACGCGCACGACTAACAGAATACACCCCGCAGTCCTCAGCGGCGGCGACGAACTCCGCAACGGCGACTGCCAACCCGTCACCTTCATCTTTGCGCGCGCGTCCACCGAACAAGGCCTGCTGGGCGGATCGACCGGCCCGGCCCTCTGCAACCGCCTCAAGTCCGCCCTCGACGGCGTCGCCTGCCAGGGCGTCGGCCCAAAGTACCAGGCCACGCTGGCGGCCAACGCCCTGCCCAAGGGCACGTCCGACGAGGCCATCGAGGAGGCGCAGAGTCTGTTCCAGCTGGCCGCGGAGAAGTGTCCCGACACGCAGATTGTCGCGGGGGGGTATAGGTACGCTTTTTCCCTTCATTTCCTTTTCTTTTCTTTTCTTTTCTCCTCCGGAGAGATACCCGGTATGAGGTGTGGCGAGGCGAGGCTAATGCGTGTACATACAGCCAAGGCACGGCAGTCATGCACGGCGCCATCCCCGGCCTCGACGACGCTCTCAAGGACAAGATCAAGGGCGTCGTGCTCTTCGGCGATACCCGCAACCAGCAGGATAACGGACAGATCCCCGATTTCCCCAAGGACAAGATCAAGATCTACTGCGCTGCTGGGGATATGGTCTGCTACGGCACGCTGATTGTTGCGGCGCCGCATTTTTCGTACATCGCGGATGTGCCTGATGCGGCGGACTTTTTGGTGTCGAAGCTGGAGTAGGTAGACTGTTGGGTAGGGTGCTGGTCACCTTTGCTTCTGCTAGTGCTAGGTAGTAGGGGGTGTTGAATGGGAAAGCGCTCATCCAGGAAGATACAGTAACTACCCCTTATGAGAATCATCAACTCCGCTATCTAGTAGCTAAGGTAGTCACGTAACAGAATGCTGCGGAACGAAATCTCGACGCCATCTCCAACGGCTGTGGGCCCAACGGTTTCCTCCCCCTGGTTCTTATCCACCCATCAGCTCGCCTGGATTCGACACGTCCATTGTCTTTGACCAGTGAAATGGTGCACTGCGTGCGCCCATTCTACTTCTAGGCGCTGGACCGGGCCAGATTGCTACAGGACTGTCCCCGAGACGAGATGAGCCACCTACTCCGTACTCTGCAGGCAAGCTGAAGGATTTGCCACCGAGGCTGTCGGGCTGAGCTGAGTCGAGCTGGGTACCTGGCCAGGAAATTAGCGCTCCGCCGGAGCTGTCCAGCCACCTAGTGTGATCCGCTAACGGTCTATGCCGGATTGTCCGGTCTGGCGCGAGAAGAGACGAATATGACATGTGCATGATCAAGTTGTACACTTTGTAGGTAGTGTTGGGATATGGAACGCCTGGCTGTCCGGCGTAGCGTGCTGTGAGAACATAAATCCAAATGCAACAAAGACGTGAAGACAGAAGCGCTAGACAGGGGAATTAGTAGGATGCCCACGCCTGGGCATCTGGCGAGAACAGATTTTATATACAATAGCCCAAAAAGGAGAAACAAAAACGAAAGGACGAAAATGTCTGTCAATCATGAATATAACATGTGATCCTCGCTGCGCGAAAATCCCACGTCGACCTTGCCGCCTAGCACGCTGCTCAGACAGTCCATGAGCTCAAAATCTTCAACGACCGCGCCGAATCCGTAGCAGCGCACTTTCGTGTTCAGCGTTTCGATGATGATCTTGACGTCGTCTTTCGTCAGCGTGCGGTACAGTTCGTGGTTCTTTAGATGCTGCAACGCCATGATCGGCGTGATCTGGCCGTCGGTCACAAGCTGGCGGCTCAGGTTGAGGAGGGTCGAGAGGTTGGCGAGGGGAAGGTCGTAGGTCTTGTGCGGGTAGACCTGCTTGTCTGTCGTGTTTTCGATGTAGGATGGCGGGGGACATGTCGCCATCAGTGCGTGTCCCGAGAAGGGCATGTCTTCGTCGTCGGCTTCGGTGATGGATCGTCGACACAGGTAGTCCGTATGTTCGCGACACGGCGATTCCAGGCTGCACCAGTCAGATCAACCCCATCGAAAGGCGGGAAGCACTTACGTTAGAATAAAGTCAATCTGTAGTTGAGGGTCCTCCTCAAACACCCCCGGCGGCTGATTTGGTTTGCGATTCGAGGGAGCTATTCGATCGAGAGCCGCCAGTGCGTCGCAGGGAGCGTGGTTATATGCCACTTGGGGCGGCGAGATCTCCTGCGTGGGCGAGATGTCGATATTAGAGACGTGAGGGGTGGGGGAAACATCGACTCCGTTGGTGCTCCCATTGACGCTGGGGCTCACCCCGGACGAAGCGGAGACAGTGGTGGGCGGTGTCGTATACACGTTGCTGGCCGACGGCGCGATGCCGTTCGGTTGCGACGCAACGCTGCTGCTGGCGAACGGACTCGACTGATGGTAACCGGGGTGCGGGCGTTCGGCCTTGCGGCGTTCGAGTTCTGGTTCGAATTGGATTCCATGCGCGGCCAGAATCTCCTTCAGAATCCGGTTCTCGTCCGATAGCGACTGGATCATTTCCCGGTGTTGGTGTACAGTCAAGTTGGCCGCCGATATCTCATGGGTGTAGGCCTCCCGTAACCGTGATACCTCCGTCTCTAACGATCGCATATATTGTTCCTTCCGTTCACGATGTGTCCTGGCAGCGGGTTGGTATGTCTATCGTCGGATGGCCGTGACCTGTACACTTACCTCTGAGCCTGACGGTTCAGCTCTTGTCGCCTCGTGAGCGCAGGTTTGCTATCGGGCTTCGGGCCTCGTCGTTTCGCCGGCTGGCCATCTAGATGATGTTAGTATGCCAATACAGCGACAGATCGACGAGAGACGGACCTCGAGTCACTTTTTTCTGTCCGCCTCCGAAGAATTTGAACCAATCGGCGCCTTTCAGACTGCTTTGCGACTGTCGATCTGGGATGGTCAGCATCGAGCAGAGCAGGGAAATAGAAAATGTCCAGTTCAACTGGATGATAGGTGGATGTGAGATCGATACAGCATAGAGTCGAAACCGGGCGATGCGCCACAGGACCTCTGGTTGCCTTCTCGTACAGCTCCAACCCCTTACATCCAGAAACCAGAACCATGCGACCGGAAATGCTTACCGTTCGTCCCATTCAAAGTATTAAAGTCGATCGTTCCATGGTCCATCGGCATCACGCCGCCATTCATCGTCGCCATGGCGGCCGTCATTGTGATCGCAAAATCGAATAATTAAATCGAGAGACGCGACGGGGCACGGAAGATCGGGTATAAATCGATCAAGTATAGGGGGCAAGTCGGGAGCAAGTGGGAGGTGAAAACGAGTAGTCGGGCACACGGAACACGAGATGGTCTAGACAGGTCGGGAGAGAGAATAGTTCAAATGACTATGATGATAATTGCGCGCAGGAGTCATGAACGTCTGTGACCGTTGTCAGCCCTCGGATGAACTACTAGTAATTATTATATGTAAAGTGGATTCGCTCGTCCAAGCGCCTCACCGTTTGAGGTACGATATACATACATATGACCGCACCGGGAGGCAGGATGTCGTTTCCCCCCGCTGCGCCGATGGACAGTTGGACACCACGCGAGCTGTCAAAATGCCATCCACGTTGGTTGTTACAAGAAGAGACTGAGTGGCCGGCAGCGGACGAGATTCGGTAGTGAGCGAGGACCGTCACGATGAGTGCTCTATCTAGTTAAGGGGGGGAAAAGGATATGAGGAATCGGAAGTGGGAGACCCAGGGAATGAGACGGAGTGGGAACGCCGGTACCAAGAGATGGTGGGCACACGGAGCGATGCTAAGCAGAGGCCTTGTCGTGAGTGGCTTTTTGTTACATCCACCAGAACTTTGCAGCCCGGCAGGACGGGAGGGATTGGTGGTCAACCCCCGTTCTTCACGAGCCCCAGTTGGGCTGGCCTTTGCGCAATAATGGCGATGGCCGAGCTCTGGACACAGACGAGTAAAGCCGAGCAGAGTCAACAGTGACGGTGGATTCGATGGGACCCTCCTTTTCCCCTTCGAGCCGACACTAGTCGATTAGTTTCCCATCGGGAGAAAGGCAAAACGAGAGAGAGGAACGATGAGAAATCGAAATGGATGGAAATAGAATTTCCACGACAGCAGTCAACCGTCTCCCTAGCGGGTAGATTGGGACCGGTCTGGTAAATCAATCGTACGGCGATAGTCCCGATCTGACCTCGGTCCACGAAACCAACCGGAATGAAGTGCATCAATCCCTTGCTCAGCTCTGGTCAGTGGAAAAAGCAAACAACGCCGCCACTGCTGTGCCTGTGGAGGGAGAGGGGGGGTGGTCGCACCCATGTGTGATCGGCCACAGGAACTAGACAAGGAGAATCCTCTTGTACGGAAGAGAACCCCAACCGCCCCCGGTCGATACATTATTATCAATCACAAAGATCATAATAATGCCATTCTCTGCTTCTCCGCCGAAGGATCGTGTCCCAATCAAGATGCGAATCCGTGCGACTAGCCCTCCATTCCCCTGGGACACCAGCCAGATCGATTTCAACTTTCCCCTGGGCTTGAACCGTCCAACACTAGCGAGTCGTTGGCCTGGATGGTGGGTGTCGTGCAACATCCGCCACCATGGGGAATGCTCCTGACACTTGACCACTTGACATCTCACAATCCACATCCATGGACGGATTTGATGAATAAGACTGATCCATTCACGGCGGGAGTGTTCCGTGACGGTTGGACTGGTCAATCTTGATCGTGTCTCTCCCTCTCCAGTTGCGCTGCGTCACCAACCTGCAGACGGTCTCCGATTGACGAGCCCCATCCGTATCCACCGGCCATTGAGAGAGCTCGGTCTTGGTTCCATGTCGGGATGGTCGAGGAATAAGAATGGATACCGCGTTGTGATCCCCAACGCTCCGTCCTAGCTGAGCTAGTAAAAAAAAAAAAAAAAAAGAAAGGAAAAATGGCATTCTGTAAAATAATAAAACCCCTCGGTGGGTGATACAAGACCCATCGCTTACTCCGTCTGGATGTATGTGCGACCGCACGGAGGAATGATAGGCGCCGTGGGTTTCTGGCGAACTGTTCTCACAGGCATCAGAATACCCATGTCCTGTTGAGGTCGTTGGATAAACCATGTACGGTGGCTCCTTGCCCTGAGAGGAAGCGCTCGCAGGAGGATCGGAAAAGGAAAAGACCAGGACATCCGAAGTAGGGCACTACGGGAATTTTGCGGGATCAGCCAGTCCGCATGCCAGCTGCAGGGCAACGGTGATGTAACTGATGTACTCCAACGAGAAGCCCAGCCGTTCAGGCAGGCTGGTGGTTGAGTCTGGATGGTTTGTCCTGTGCACTCCGTCCAGAGGGATCTACCCTGTTTCGAGTCGACCGTCGACCAGGGAAGAAAACCCGCCACTGAACGACCCGAGCGAGGCAGATCTTGCCAAGCAGACGGGAATTGTATTGTAGTCTGTATGGAGGAGTAGGGTAGTACATATTGTACTCTAGTTAGTGGAGGAGAAACACGATCGTTCCTGAGCGGGCGCGATGGGAAGATTAGGTAATCCCGGCGCTATCGAGCAGATCGGCAGCCTCAGGCCGCTGATTGGGTCACGGGATCCACCGCATGACTCGCATTCTTTTTTACCTCTTTCAGTAAGGTTACTTGTACATAACTTCTTCATCTTAACTATCACCTGCTCAACAGTATGAAATGACCCCGTCCCATCCACATGCACAACCCCCCGAAATCCTCGTCCATATCGCCGCCCCCAGCTCCCTCCGCGACGATGTCCGCTATCGCGCCCAAGTCGACGCCCTTCTCGCCTTCCAGCCGGTAGCAGCCTCCCGCCAACGCATCCCCATCGGGCCTTCAGCAGATTCGGCCATATCCGAGCTCGAAGATGACAGTCCCGTCAGCGTGATCCCGGATTCGCAGCCGGACGCTGCGATCTCTGCGGACACAGATCTGGACATTGTCGACATTCCGCTGTCGAATCCGTCGACGTCTGCGTCTGCGTCTGTGTCTCGCATCGACTCTACCAAACAGGACGCAGCAGGAACACAAAACACAGAGAAGAGACCCTCCGTCTCCCTGTCTCAACTCCCCCTCCAAATCCAGTCTCCCCTGCCCCCCATCTCAACCGCCGCCTTCACATCCCACATCACCCCAACCCTCGCCATGCTCGCCTCGCGCCTCAGGTCCGCCCGCACCTACACCCCGCTGCACCAGACCCGGCCCCTCGACAAGCTCGAGCGCGGCCACTGGTTCGTGCCGCTGACCCTCGTCGAGGACGGCGTCGCCGCCGACCCGAACACCTGGGATATGATGTTCTTTGCGCGCTTCTGGTCGTTCCTGTCGGACTTTATTACGGAGCAGCGTGCTGGTTGGGGCGTGTGGTGTATTCTGGAGGAGGCTCCAGCGGTACCCGCGAAAGGTCCTGCGTGTAGCCTTCGAAACACCGTTCTCAAGGTATATGCGTGGGGTGAAATCGCCGCGCATATCTATCTGCTGCTCTTTCTGGCGAGCGAGCGGCGCATTCGGAAGATGGGCGCCCAGTGGCGGGATGGTGCCGACCAGGTCGTCATTCAAATGCCGTCGTATACTTCCTCGCTGGTGAAAAATCTAGCAGAAGGCAACTAATCTGTAGACCCATACGATACAACCTACACTTCATGCAATCCATCTAATATATGCCATGATCCATGTAGAGCTATGGTACAACAAATCACCCCCAGTCAAATCACCTCGCTCGGGAACCCCCACTGAACGGCCGCGAGCTGGATATGTAACACACCTTGGAATGTATGCAACGAGCAACGCATAAAATAACAAGATTTGGTGGCTGTACGGATACATAGAATCGGAGCTGGCTAGAGATCCTGATGCAACGCCGTCTCCCCAGAATGAATGGCCCATCACCGCCATTCTAATAGTTCAATTCACCACTGCCGGCCCCACCAACCGCATCCAGATCCTCATAACTTTTGAGGCTGCGACCTTGCACGGCTTCACGCGGCCCCATACCCTGCTGCGCTGACCCGGCGCCCATGGCATCGGCGAAACCGCCGGCGCCAAAGGCAGCGGCGGCAGGGTGTCCAGGAGGAATATAGGGAGCGCCAGCAGTCGAGGGCAGTCGACCGCCGGACCCATACATATTCATACCGCGGACAGGGCTCAAGCGGCCGCCGCCAGCGCCAGAACCGCCATAGCGATTTCCGCGGCGATCGTAGGGTCCGGAGCGGTTATGGCGACCACCACGGCGCATGGGCCCGGGCTGATGCAAGCCAGACGAATCACCAGGAACGAATCCATTTCCGCCCCAAGAACCCGCCGGGGAGTTCATGCCCATCATACCCGGAACACCAGCCCCCGGGACGCTTTGGAAGCCGGCAGGAAGATTTCCGCCGCCCAAGTACGCCGCCGGCATTGCAGACAGACTGAACCCTCGCGGAGTGCCCACTTGGCCCTGAGAAGAAGCAAGAGGGAAGTGGCCGTTGCTGTTGGCGTCAGATCGCGAAGGTGCGATGCGAGCGGGGTCAAGCACGTAGGCATTCACAAGAGCGAGCTATTTGAACAAGTCAGCTGGATTCGTAGTCAGTAGGAGAGACACTTACATCACTCTTGATATTCTCAAACCACTCCGTATGACGCTTCTCGACATGCTTGCGCCAGAAATGATCTGCCTTGAACAGTTTGGTACATTCAGGGACTTTGCATCGGTACTTGGACTCGTCTTCCTGCTTCACGTATTTGGACAATTCTTCCTCCAGCGCTTCCTCAACTGGTTTTCCGCCCAGCTTCCGGATGTCGACATTCTCCGGCTCCAAGATCTGTAGAAGTTTATCCTCAAACGTTCTCACCCAGTTGAATGCACGCTGCAGCTGCTGGTCGGCTTTGGAAGTGAATCGCTGGGGACGCTTCTCCTCGACGGGAGACTGTTCGCCCTCCTCACTGGGCTCCTTCTTCTTGGTAGGGAAGGGTTGTCCAAGGGCACTCGCCCGGGCAACGTCTTTCGCTTGAGACGTGAGACCAGCCCGTGGGCGACGGAGATGACCACCAGGACATTTCCGCGTAAGCTCATGGACCGAATCACTCTCGAAAACGCAAAAGAAACAGAAGTTGTACACCCGACGCAAGTATTCCACCGTCAGATCCAGTTTCTTCTTCCTTGCCAGAAGCTCTTCATCATCGACTTCGTCCTCCTCCTCCCACCCTTCCTGCTCTTCACCTTCCTCAGCCTCCCCCTCATCAACATCATCAGCGTCAAAGTCCTTCCGCTTCTTGACGCTGACAGGGCCCGTGACGGGTGGTTGAAGCCAACCCTTCCCACGTAACTCGTCGACCCGTTCTTCAATTTTCGAAAAGCCATCAGCATTGCCACCCATCTCAGAATCCAGTCGCATGACCAGTCTCCTGGCCAGCTCTAGGTCGCGTTCAATGCGCTGGGGTGCAGAGAACAGATCCCATAGAGCTTTCTTCCGGGGCTGAGACGGAGGTGCATGAACGCCAACATGGCAAACAAAGTCCCCATGGACAGGATCATGGATCGTCTGGTCGTTGACTGCTTCCAAGGCCTTCTCAGCCGCAGTGACAGTGGTAGCTCCGTTAGTATCTCCATGGTCCATCTCTTCGCCTTCCTCGTCCCTTCCATCTCCACGCTCAACCACGGTAACATCGGGCGCCGGATTCAGAACGATCCAACCCATGCGGTGGTACTTTTTGGAAGGATTCGGGTCGCTCAAACTGAGCCATTTGAATCCGCCATCTTGTTCGCCCAAATGCTCTTTGCAGAATTCTTCAATCTTCTCCCGACTCACATTCGGAGCCAAGGTCTTGATGAGAAGGGCGGGTTGAGACAAAGCTTCATCGCGCAATTCACCTCCTCTTGCGGGAAGAAGGTCCAAAACTCCCAGGGTCTCGCCCACGGCGGTCGTTTCGCCTTCCTCTTTCTCGATGACGCCACCAGCACCATCGCTTTCACTCTTGTAGATACCCTCCAGAGTGAACTCGTCAAACAGCCCATTCTCAATGTCGCGCTCCCATTGTTGGTAGGCCCCCGCGCGGAAGTCCATCAGCTTGCGACGCAGAGGGTCTCGGACTTCTGGTACATAGCGCTCCTTGAACCATTCTTCGTTCCGGTGCTGCTGAACAAACGTCCGAGCCATCTTGATCTGCAGGTCCACCTTGTACGCATCGTAGGCGGCTTGGATCTGCGCTCTCTCACGTTCGCGGTCCTCACGCGCTTCGCGCTCTCCCTTTACACGATCAGACGGGCGACGTCCGCCATGCTTCGCGCGCTCCTTTTCTTCCTTAATGGACTGTTCCGCTCTCCACCATTCAGCAAACCAGTTGAAACCGACTTGGAAATCGAGGGTTAAGGGGTTCGGAAGAGGGTTCGTCGGAATGGGTCGCTTGCCCGCATCTTGTCCCGGGACGTAACGGTCAATGTTGGCCACAGTCGGAGAAGGAGGACGACGACGATCCTCACGTTCGCGCCCAGCGTGTTCACGGGCCGTCGCGTAATAATCGTCCCTGGTTTGTCTGCGGTCCGATGGTTCGTAACGATCGATCATGGCCGGAGAACGAGAGCGACCACGTCCACGACGACGGTCCTGGGATACTAAAGAGCAAATGAGAGTCAGGCAATGTGTTCCAAAGTCGCAACAATGCCAACTGAAGGGGAGGCCGTGATGACTTACCTGGGGATCTGCGCCGGTAAGAATCGGTCGGGGCCCTCGCCATGTAGGGATCGCCATCCCGGGCTCTGCCAGGGGATCCGTAACTGTCGTAGGAATCCATTTGGTAAGTGGGCGGCGAAACAAGGACTCGTCTCTAATCACGTGTCCTTATTCAGGACAAGGCGAGCCAACGCGTCGCGCCAGGCGTGGGTGGAGTAGGCCAAGGGACAAGTCGATCGCGACCGTGGGAAAGAGCTAATATCGGACACGGTCAACATTAGAGTGGTAATTCTTTCACTGGATGAGGGTTTCTTGCAACTAGGGCGTTGACGTGTGGTAGGGTGGGATAGGTTGTGGAATAAGAAACGATAAGATTGAAGTCCGCCAAGCGGGCAATGAAATCCAGAAAAGCATGCTGAAGAGAGAAAGACAAGAGATTTGCGAAGTGAGAGACAAGAGAGTGAATTGAATAGTTAGAAAGAGGGAAGAAGGGCACAGGTAGTCGACTAGGACGGAGGGTCTCGAGGGCCACGACGGCGCGACGACAATAGCGACAACTCCGGGGAGAAAGGAGAGAACAATAGGAGGATGCGAAGAATTGGGAAGAAGAGAGCAGATAAAGATAAGGAGGGATACTCTGACGAAGAGCAGAAGAAGCTGAGAAGGAAAGGGGTACGATATGATGAAAGTAACGAGGCGTAGATAGGTGGGTACGTGATAGGAGGGAATTCAAGGACAAGGCAGGCGACCTACAAGAAGCCGAGCGAAAAAGAATGGACAGACTCCTGTCAATCCAATGATTTCAGACGGGATGAAAACAACTGTGCCAGGAACAGGGCCAGGCAGGAGTGAGTTATGGTGAGGCGTGAGGAGAAGAGAAGGAGAAACAGCGGAGGCGATGGAAAGTCACGAGAGGGAGGGAGAGTCTGGAAACGGACGATCGGATGACTCAGCCGGCGGTTGACAGCTGACCTCACCGCCCACCGGCTCTCCGCTTACCGGATTTGAGTCGGCAGAATCTGTATACTTCGGTGTTGAGCATGAACACGAATGCATGAATTGATATAAAATCTCGTATTTGTACACGACAAACCAGGGGAATCATCCGTTGCAATCAATAAACATAGCAGAAACAGCTCCAGGACCAGATCACACCAGACCCAGGAAGGCGACCACTGAAATCTGACCCAAGGATGTTAACGCCAAAATACACAACAAACGCAGGACCGCAATATGTACTGGTAGCTCTGACCAGACCAAAAACTCAACACCCCTTCCATGAATATCCTGTGCAAATCCCGTTTTTACCAGTGATGGATACCCCTTTCTAGATTGCACGCCAATACCCGAAGACCGCAATGCAAGAGAGCGCCGGGTACAGATCTCTTGACCCTTGGCGGTTACAAGAGGCCTCTCGGCGTAGGCACTCCCTCCATTTGTCTTTGGTGACAGGAACACGGGCAGCGCGGGTGCAAGGCGAGTCTTCCAACGACAACAATGATGGCAGGAGGCAGACTGGTCGACACATTGTCGACCGCCTGACTTCGGTCATGATATGAGAAAAAACACGAAACAAAAACGATAACAGAAAACAAAAGGAGAAAGAAAAAGATCATTCACACATGTATTCCCAATATGGCAGCTGCCATCGACAGAAGGAAGATTCGTACCAGCATAACAGTATGAACAGACGTAAGACTCAAACACCGTGAAGAATAGGTAAGTTCGGGGGAGGCGTGGGGTGATTCGTGGCATCAGTAGTCGCACATCGCTCGCTACGAAAAGGGCAAACAAAACAAAAGAAACCGGGCATCCATCCATAAGGCCATGAGAAACATAGGTACGAAGGCAACGTGAATCACTCAACCCTCTTCGTCCGAGGGCTCCGCCGATTCACTTTCCTCGGCACTGCTGGTTTTCACGCCACTCGTCTTCGTCTTCTTGGCGGAATTAGCATTCTCATCATTGACATCGCTGGACTTGCGCTTCTGGGCGGTGGGGGAAATCTCGCCGGCCGGCTTCGAGTCGGCGCTGTCTTGTCCCGCACCGCCCGCCTCCGCGGCCTGCTTCTTCTCCATGGCGGCGACTTCATCGGCAGTCAAGAAGCGACCTCCCGGACCTCGGGGTCGCCGCATGGCATGGTTGTGACGCGACTCATGCAGGTACGGCTTGCGGCCCTTGGAGGTGAGCCGCAATTGCTCTTCCAGCCTCTGTCGCGCGACACGTCGCTTCAGGATGCGATGGAACTGCTTCGCATTGACGTAGAGAGGCGACTCTTGCTCCGGACCGGTCACCATCTCCGGGGATGGTTGACTCTGCTGCACCGGCTGCGGAGGCGGCGCCATCGGGGGCGGGACGGAAGGGCGACCGACGTGATTCATGCCTGGCTGCGCGTTCTGGATATGGGGGCTACCGACATGGCTCATGCGACGCTGTTGCATCTGGGCATTGGGCGGCATTTGAACCTGAGAGCCCATGGAAGGGATCTGACCGGGCATCTGAGGGGGCGATCGAGGGTTCCGATCCGTCTTGACTTGTCCCGCCATCCGCGGCGATCCCCGCGGCCCCTGCGACATCTGTCCGGCCATCGAATCCTGGTGGATCGGGTAGAACTGGCCCGAGGCGGCCGCGGTGGCCATGGCCGCCGCCTGCGTCGGCGAAATGCCATATGTCTGAGGCATCCCGGGCGTCACGCCGTACGACTGAGGGAAGTTCATCTGCTGATGGACTGCACCGGGGGCATTCTGGGGTTGCTGGTAGTGCGACTGCGACGGCACGATGGGGGAAGCTTGATGCGTCGGATGGGCTTGCTGCATGTGAGCTTGGGGATTGGTGGGAGAGGTCATTGACCCCACGGGTGGTCCAGCGTTTTGCGGCGCAGTCTGATAGGGGCCGGCGATATGGGAGGGAGCATGGGGGTGTTGGCCATGGGCCTGTTGATATTGGGGAGTATATTCCATGATGGAGTCGCGACGGCGGTTCCCGTGCGGTTCCTATGTACGTGATTGGACCCGACCGACTGCCAGGAACGACAAGAGTTGAGGCGGTCCCACGAACGAAGAGGCCAATGAGAAGGGGAGGAGGCTGAATTGAAGTGCCCTTGGGTGGGCAAGATCAATGTGAGGAAGGTGATGATAGGATGTCGAAGCGCTGTTGCACCTGAGTATCTCCGTCGCGGACGGAGGAGGAAACGGCAAAAGGGCTAAGGGCTCCGCAAGCGATGATTCGACCAACCGGATGCGACAGTCTGCAGGTTTTCCTATAGTGTCAGCACGGAGCGCATCGCCGACCGGTCACTGGATCATGGGGTGGTGGGGGGGAAAGGCGCTTGTAACCTGGGGATGGTGGGCGCTTACCCGTGGAATCTGTTTCGCAGAGAGTCTTGTCTCTGGAAGCGCAGGCGACCGGTCACTAAAAGATGGGTTCCTGTTTGTCGAAATGGATTCCAACGAGGACCTCTAGAGGCTCTGGATCCTTTTGTGGAGATTCTTTCTTTTTCTTTACGTTTTCCGCGAGTGTAACGTGGTTGGGCTCTGATGCAGTGAACGGGGGTGTCCTCGAAAATAAGCTGTCGCACTTGATGCGTTGGCAGGCAGACTGCAGTCCTTTCGCGAATGGCGCAAAATTGCCTCCGATCCGATCGCAAGACGGAGTAGAGACGGGCGAATGAGGGGGTTTGGGGGAAATTAAAAAGAAATAAAAATCAAATAAAAATAGACTGAAGGGTTCCGGGCTACGCTGTATAGCTGAAGCGACAGCTGGCAGGCTACCTCTTGGAGAAGCCGAGCCGTCAAACGCAAACAAGCGGCTGGGCCACGTCCGGATAAGGCGGGGGGGAGAGCCAAATGAGGCGGTGCGACCAGGGGATCGAAAGACCACGGTCCCTGGAGCTGGAATGCGACTCGAAGCGGCGACTGATGTCAGAATGCGCCCACAACCACGACACTACCGAGGACATAGTGTTAGCATGTCGATGTCCACCAACCAGAAATTCGGGGCATTTTCGGTCTGGGCGCTGTCACAATGGGGGAAGGGGAGGGGAGGGGAGGGCAGTATCGTGGCAATTTAGTGTCTCCGGCCAGGGCTGAAGGAGGTATGCGTTGGCAGAGCGGGAAGGGAGATGCAGCCGGCGACATACCTTGTCAATGCAACGCACTCGCTGGCCAGGTGGAAGAGATTATGGAATCTCCGCTAGGCAGTTCACTGTGCGCACGAGAAGAACAGCGGTTGGATGGATTGAGAGGATTCCTTCTCTATCCAGACTGAATACGCCTGTCTTGATAGACCGGTCAGTAGCTGCTTGCAGTGGTAAATAGAGGTGACGCGTGCTGATTGGGCGTGCAGTAGCGGGGAGATGGAGAGGTGCAGGCGGAACGCGACATCATAACAATACAGACGCAAGCCAACGCAGATGCCACCACCGATCGATCAGAGGTCACGGGGGGCCAGATATAGAGGGAAAGATATGCAACAGATGCTGCAGGAAATGGATTTGAATTTCTTTTTCTTTCTCGGAGCAAGGAAAGGGAAGGGGGATGGATGGGTTGTGATGCGAGCTCACGGTGAGCTCATTGTCGCGGTAAGCGGACCGCGGCGAAAAGAACCCAAACAACACGTTCCAGAGGGAAGATCCAATGGAGGTAGGTAGTTACCTAGGCAAATGGCCTCTGATCTGGGGAAAAGGCAAATGTTCGGAGACTGGGAACGAAGGGATGTACTCAGAGTACAACAAGGCCAATGATCTGAGCCGGTTGTTCTGTCACGGGAGGATGATTCGTTGAGAGGGGGGGGGAAGAGAGGAGAAGCGCGTGCGGTCTGCCAAACAGAAAAGGCGGACGGGCACGATGCCGCTGATGTCAGTCCCGGCCCGGATTGATCCGCGACCGAGTTGAGTCGGGGGGGGGACGGGTCTGATTTGTGGGAGAGCAATTAAGGTAGTCGGCGTAAGGTGGAGGAGAGGAGAACCCAATGATGGAATGATATCAATGCGACTGAGTGAAGCCAACGACAAGCAAAGGCCAATGGACAGAAAAGGGATCAAGGGGAGACCCAGAAGCCACGGAGCAAAAGTGATGGGATTGGATGCAGGGTGGAATAAAGTCGGGAGCCGCTTGAGCAAGGGGAGAGTGGACGAAACGACGAAACGTACCCGATAATGCAGTGATTCGATGATGATTCGAGGAGAACCGTGGACAAGACCGGGCGTGAGGGATGATAACTGGAGGGGAAAGACCAAATCAAATCACCACCATGTGAAGCGATGGGAATCCAATGGACGGACTGATCAATCACAGCCAGATCGGGGGATGCGAAGGGCAGGCGGGGAGGACAGCCTGGGCGACGATTGGGTTGGACCGAGGGCAGCAAAAGGGGTGGATGACCAACGAGAGGCAGAAGAGAAGAAGCGAGAAAGGGCGGGCGATGGGGCATTTGTACCGCCTCTCGCCTTGCTGACTGGCTCAGAGCGGACGCGGCGGCCTGGCCTGAACGGCCAACCGACAGTCGGTTCCCGTCTGGTTCCGTATTGTCACCGTGGGTCGGTATCTGTACGAAGTATCCTCCAGTCCACATTATTATTGTTATTATATTAAGTATTATCTTATTATTTATTTCTCTGTTTGTTTCTACCTGTCTTTGCTAGAACTTCTGCATGTCTTGTGAGGTAGTTTTACTATTGTTTGAATTTTACTTTCTATTCTATATCTTATGTTGTTCTGTCTTTCTATGAACTTGATAGGTATGCTACGTACAACATCCGTAACAGAAGAAGTCCCAACATTATTCCCACGGAAGCGCCGAGTATATCCTGCTGACTCAGCTTCCACACCACCACACCACGCACATCTCGTGATCTAATTGGAAGATTGGATGATTTTCTCATTATTTTGCCAGGTTATTCTGGTTAAACTTTTATTATTATCTATCCATCCGTTTTATTCTCTTTATGCTGAGAATCCCGGCTATCCGACCTCCCTCTTGCGACCTGGCCTCGGATCTCAACCCTCCCCCCATTGGCCCTGGACCCCCGTGGTCCGCTTTTACGAATCGTCAATTCTCCGCCCACCTCCATCCTCACTGGTCTATCTCAGCCCTCTATGGGATAGAATCCATGGATCCTCCTTCACACTCTGTAACTGCCTAATCAGGTAACTACCTAACCATCTCTATCTGTCAATCTACTCTGTCTATATTTATATATTTATAACCCTGAAGATAGAAGCAAACAGGTCCACCGCATCACCATGCCATCACACCGCGTATCGCCGCCATGGGTCCCATGTCCATCACATCCTTCGTTCTCCGTCCAGGGTAATTCTCTCATCACTTTCTCCACACGATCCTGAATTTTTTTGTTGTGATGGTACCTCCAGGTCAGCCTCCCGGCAGTTCTGGTGAAACGCGGACGGCGCTCGGTAATATGCCTCCTTTAGGCAACACTCTCCCCGTCGGAGGTGGGATCGATGTCTCGACGAGGAATGAACAACACACCCTGTACCACCGATGACGTTGTTGACAAAGTTTCTGCTCCTTTGCTTCTTCCTTCTCCTGAGCCCCGATCCACCGTCCCCACCGCTCCTCCGACCCTCATCCACGGAATTTCCTCCGTCTTTTGCATCCGATTTAGGCCATCGAGTTGAATCCCTCCTCCCTGGATACGAGGTGCATGCAGAAATCATATCCTCCTTTTGGCTTCCATCCTGAATATTATCCTGGTACCCTGTCATGGGCAGTGAGGCTTGAGACTTGAGAGTAATCCGCCAAGATATATATTTCTGTGCGTACTAGATCTCCCATCATATATTGTGTCTGAAAGCCTAGACAATACACTTGACCCAAAACACTAGATCATCAATCCTCAGACTGCCATCATATCAGTAAATCCCTCCCCTTCCAACATCGTGCCCATTTTATGGTTCTACCGGTGGGACGGAGGAAGCCAGATTCGGGCCCGATCTACAGATCCCACGTGTGGAAGCTTGACCGCTTGATCCAAACATTGATTTTGATATCCCGTGCCGGAGAAATCTACAGAGTCGCCTGGTGTACCATTCTAGCCAGACTGCACGTGTGATCTATCTTGCGAACTTCCCTTCAACACGGAGAATAAACAGTAATATATTTCTTTTCCTAAGCAGGTCTCGATCAATGGTCAGTGCAGATGAAGGTGGACTAGTTCAATGTCCGATCGTGACTCGGTCCAAGCGAACGGTGGGCACCTTACCATCTGACGTCAAGCCCAACAATCGCGCCCCACTACACCGCTCTTCACCTGCTCTTCACAGTGCATTAATAATAATACGCCATATCAGCCTGGGTATTCCCGGTTATCGTCGTCGACACTCAATGCCGGCATCAGATTGATAACATCAACGTGGTGGCAAAGAAAAACACAACAGGAGTCCTCTCTCTATATCCATTTGGCCATTGTTCATCATGCAATCACCCTGTCAACCAGCCCTTCGGAACTCTTTTTGCCGTCACCGAGCTGCAAGGAATCGAGATGCTAGTGACCGCCATCTGGCTGGACTTTCCCACCCGGAAAGCAAAGCCTTAGTGTGACTGAGCCTAGCTTTAGCGAACTGCACTGCATGTGTGTGCTACCTGATATCAAAGACGGGAGCAGTCGACAACGTCCACAGGCAAACAGAGACGGAAAGGTCTTCACCTGTATACATGCCACTTGTTGCAAGGGACAACGATCGAGTCGACAACGCCTCGTCTCATCATACGCCAGTGCAATACAGTCCATACAGTGGAGATCTAAAACGAGCAAACTCAACGTGCAGTCCCTCATCCACATCTCAAACACAAGTGAATCACAACCCTGTCAGGCGTCACACCCGCTGAATGCTACCGTGATAGTAGCCATGGCAGTGCCAACTCGGGCCGGGGCCCCTTCTGACCACGCAAGAGGCGTGATATGAGCAGGATCGTCTTCCCAAAGTCACGACCCAATAAAAACCCAAACACGATGCTTGGGTTTGGTAGGACCGTGTTCAGCCTGCCGCGTACAGCTCTATCATTGGCAGACGCTCCCTGTTCGCCTCCCTTTGGCGATATGTCACTTCGTGCAGGTGGATTCGTCACCGCTGTCACGTTCCAGAGTGACTCCGTTGTATCTCTCGACCGTGATTTGGCGATATCCTCGAAGCCGTTTTCAATCGTCTCCCGGGTGGCGTCTCAGCTCACCTGGTGTGATATCGGGGCATATCCTGCGCAGGCCCGCTTATCATCACGAAGCAAGCCCGAAAGCAACCAATCACTCAGTGATGCTTCCTTTTCCCCTTGTGCCTTTCGATGGCAACACATTACGTATAGGGATGCGGTGATTGATGTAAAATTCCATAATTCTCCTAGACATTTTACAGACAATGAGCTGGGTGATGTCTAGCATGATCAAGGAAGTGCCTTGTCTATTCTTGAATACCACAACATCCATTATTCTCTCTGAAATGCAAAGGTAGGCCAGCAGCTTCACAATGAACGTGGGCATTAGAGAGGCTGTATCGCGAGATGTCAAGCCATTGCTACTCCGATTTTTATTCGTGGCTGTCTAGTATATACATCCTTGGTATCCACCGCTTGCTACATGGCCATCTCTTACAGGCTGATTCGGTCAAGGCAGACTTGCCAGCTGTACATGCAGGTCAGCATTGCTTAACCGAGTACTTATACCCTGATAGCCTTGTCTTGACTGCTGAAGTGGCCCATCACGCAAGACCCGGAGATCTTCATCTGTATTAGCATCACTGTAGCACGCTGCTGGCTCGGGCGCCTGGTTGTGGCAATGCAGTTGTAGCGTGATTGCTTGACTACAGAAGAAATGTCTCTAATCCAGCCCTATCCAATCTATCTGAAGCTTCTACCTCACTGATCTGGATTCTCCCCTTCGTAAGGTACTATATAGTTATGCCCAAGAATGCGGGGCCGTGGTGAAGGTGACTACGTACTAGTTCCCCGACCCTCCTTTGGAGGTGTAGGGTAGGAACAAAAATATCATCTTCCTTACCAAGATGTAAGGTGACACCGTTGAGCTTGCAGACTGGCTATACTGCTAGCAATGTTTATTCAAAGATGGCCAAGTATTCAAGTCATACAGCTTCTGTCCGCAGAATGTCATCGCGTCTGTGAGCACCAGTCAATATATATATCTAACTACCTACTTTGGTAGAACACCATCTGGTCGAAACCCACGACAACAACATCCAGAGCGGTAATCCTAACAGACATGCACTAATCTAGATACCCGTTTCAGAACCATGCCTCCAATATCTGGATCGAATGGAGTAGGATGCTACCACGGTCCCACAGCGGAGAATCAACCCTGGAAACGAAACACCCCAGACCGACCCGAGAGAAGGAGCGCGAATCAGGACCCCGAGAGAACCGGTGCCTGCATGTTCGGCATTCGAGAAGAACACAGACCTACACACCGTGCTAGAGTCCGATATTCCTCACGCAAGTCATCTGGAAGGCGGGCGGTAGGCGGGAGGTTGTTGATGGGGAGGACCCGCTTACCTAATCCGCATGAACGCGGCCTTTTGGCTCTCATGTGGCTTTTCCCGCGTCTGCGAGGAGTTGAAGGTTGGATTTCCAGTCGACCGATCCCTGTGAGACGTTGTTCCCCTTTCTCAAGACAGGGTCCTGTGTCAAGCCATCCTGGAGGGCGACTGTCGCGTATCCGATCTCAAACCCGACCCTATCAACCAGAATATTCGCTGCTATTCTTCCCCTGAGAACGCGCCGCCGCTACCCCCCCCTCAACACAACGTATACATCCCTACATGACGTCTGTGTTGACGTTCAAGCATCTACGTCCAATTCAACTGTGATCTCACTGAGTTATCGAATCTGACACCCCGAAGACCCGCGATAGACGATAAGAGACCCGATTTTTGATATACAACAGGGCGGCGCTCCCGGAGGCGTTCGCGGCTCGTGTTTCCCGACGCTCTTCGGAGTCGAACTCTACCAGTCGCAGACCGTTGACACCCCCGGGTATATGGGGCATAGTCCATCATGGCTCCAGGCGGCGGAGGAAATATTAAGGTGGTGGTGAGAGTGCGGCCTTTCAACAGCAGAGGTACGTACTAGTCAATCGCCAGACCTCCGGTGACCCTTCTGGAGATCCCAACTAACCCGTCCTGTCTGCGACACCAGAAATCGACCGAGGCGCAAAATGTATCGTTCAGATGAAAGACAACCAGACCATCCTCTCCACCCCACCCGGCGCCGAAGATAAATCGCGAAAAGGCGGGAAAGCTGCGGCGGATGGTAACAAGTCGTTCGCCTTCGATAGGTCCTACTGGTCATTTGACAAGAATGCCCCCAACTATGCCAGTCAAGACAGTCTCTTCGGCGACTTGGGTGTGCCGCTGTTGGACAATGCGTTTGGAGGCTACAACAACTGTATCTTCGCCTACGGTCAGACCGGTTCCGGAAAGTCGTACTCGATGATGGGATACGGCAAGGAGTACGGTGTCATTCCCCGGATTTGCCAGTCGATGTTCGAGCGCATCTCCTCAATGATGCAGCAAGACAGTAACCTGAACTGCACTGTCGAAGTGTCCTACCTCGAAATCTACAACGAACGTGTGCGCGATCTGCTCAATCCCTCCAATAAAGGAAACCTGAAAGTCCGTGAGCATCCGTCGACGGGTCCATATGTCGAAGACCTCGCCAAGCTCGTCGTGCGATCGTTCGATGAGATCGAAAACTTGATGGACGAAGGAAACAAGGCCAGAACCGTCGCGGCTACCAACATGAACGAGACGTCAAGTAGATCGCACGCTGTCTTCACGCTGACACTGACGCAAAAGCGCCATGACGCCGAGACGTCGATGGACTCCGAGAAAGTCTCAAGAATCAGTCTTGTCGATCTTGCGGGTTCGGAGCGTGCGACGTCGACCGGCGCGACTGGTGCGCGACTCAAGGAGGGTGCCGAAATTAACCGATCTCTATCAACACTCGGTCGTGTGATTGCCGCCCTTGCGGACTTGGCTTCCGGCAAAAAGAAGAACGCCTCAATGGTTCCATATCGTGATTCAGTTCTCACATGGCTGCTCAAGGACTCCCTCGGAGGTAACTCGATGACGGCGATGATTGCGGCTATTTCACCTGCGGATATCAACTTTGACGAGACCCTGAGTACTCTGCGCTACGCCGACTCCGCAAAACGTATCAAGAACCATGCGGTCGTGAACGAAGATCCAAACGCTCGGATGATCCGCGAGCTCAAGGAAGAGCTTGCGCAGCTTCGATCCAAGCTTGGGGGTGGTGTGGCGCCTGGCGCAGGCGCAGTGGCGGGGGGTGCATCAGCAGCAGCGGGTGCCATTCCTTCCGAAGAATACTACCCCCCGGATACACCACTGGAGAAGCAGATGGTCTCTATCCAGCAAGCCGATGGCACTGTCACCAAAGTGAGCAAGGCAGAGATCGTGGAACAGTTGAACCAAAGCGAGAAGCTTTACAAAGACCTTAATCAGACGTGGGAGGAGAAGCTGGTCAAGACGGAACAGATTCACAAAGAGCGCGAGGCAGCTCTGGAAGAGTTGGGTATCAGTATCGAAAAGGGCTTCATTGGTCTCAGTACCCCGAAGAAGATGCCACATCTTGTGAACCTAAGCGATGACCCGCTGCTCGCCGAGTGCCTTGTCTATAATATCAAGCCAGGTACTACAATGGTCGGAAACATGGATCAAGGAAGTAACGTGGAAATCAGACTGAACGGTTCCAAGATCCTTGCCAACCATTGTAAGTTTGAGAACGTCGATAACGTGGTGACCATTGTGCCGACGGAAGGCGCCGCGGTCATGGTGAATGGACTGCGGATTGACCAGCCCAAACGGCTCAAAAGTGGCTTCCGTATAATCTTGGGCGATTTCCACATCTTTCGTTTCAACCATCCCCAAGAAGCCCGGGCTGAGAGAGTAGAACAGAGTCTACTGCGCCATTCGGTAACCACAAGCCAGCTTGGTTCGCCCGCTCCGAACAAGACCCATGACCGGAGCTTAAGCAAGACTGGCTCTGAACTCGATGGAGATTCTAGCCGGGCTGATTCCCCAATGCCTCCGCAGCAGGGACGTGAATCGGATTGGTTCTACGCCCGCCGCGAGGCTGTCAGTGCCGTGTTGGGACCGGACCATATTGCGCACATGCCAGACGATGAACTGAACGCTCTCTTCGAGGATGTGCAGAAGGTTCGGGCAACGCGTCGTGGTCTGATGGAGAATGAGGAGGATTCTGACTCGCTGAGCTCTTTTCCTGTGCGCGACAAATACATGTCCAATGGCACCATCGATAATTTTTCCTTGGATACTGCCATTACCATGCCTGGGACACCTCGTCACAATGAAGAGGACGAAGGCCAGAACGGGATAGCCACGCTAAACTCCGTACGACAGGACATGCAACGGCAGTTGGACCGACAAAAAGAGGAGTTTCAAGATAAGCTGAGAAATGCAGAGGCTAGCCAAGGTGTCGAAGATCTGCGCTCTGAAAAGGCGAAGATGGAAGAGACACTCCGCGCGACGAAACAAGAATACGAGGCACAGCTGAAGAAACAGAAAGAACTGTTTGAATCCCACATGAAGGATATGGGCCAACCCGTCCCTAGGATCTATGAAAATGGGTTTGCAAAGCTGGATCCAAGGGAGATTGAAGTCGCACGCTCTGTCTACCGCCATTGGTCACAACAGAACTATGTCCGGATGACCGAGAAAGTGCTGCAGCATGCATCGCTTCTGAAGGAAGCCCAGGTGATGAGCCACATCATGGACAAGAACGTTGTGTTTCAGTTTGCCATCATTGACCATGGACACAATATGGCTTCGTCATATGACTTAGTCTTGAACGGCATATCCGGAGACGAAGATATCGTTTTGGATGACGCCAAGAAGCCTTGCATCGCAGTGCGGGTGATTGATTTCAAGCAGTGTGTCATCCATCTATGGTCTATCGAGAAGCTCCAGCGGCGACTCCAAGCCATGCGACAGCTGCACCAATATATCGATCGCCCTGATTACATCCAGCATTTCAAGCTCGAAAACCCATTCTCTGAGCCTTGTTCACCGCAGTACTCTCTTGTTGGCGACGCAGATATCCCACTGACTGCTGTTTTTGAGACGCGAGTGCAGGACTTTTCCGTTGAGGTCACTTCTCCATACACCCAGAATGTCATTGGCATAATCCGACTTTCCCTGGAGCCTTCCTCCGCACAGGCACCCTCGTCTACTCTGAAGTTCAATGTTGTGATGCGCGATATGGTGGGCTTCGCCGAATGGGAGGGCACTGACGTCCATGCACAACTCTTTGTGCCTGGTATTTCTGAAGAAGGCGGCGCTACTACTACCCAAATGATCAGCGGATTTGACGAGTCGCCCGTTCGATTTGAGAGTGTGCACAGCATGAGTCTACCGCTTTCAAGCCCACGGACGGCTGCGCTCAAGATTTGTGTCTATGCCCGAGTGACGCAGATGCACCTTGACAAGCTTCTCAGTTGGGACGATATGCGCGATTCTGCAGAGGCGACTCCCGATAAGCGGAAAACCCCTCGTATTGCGGAGTCTGAATTTTATCTGGAGGAGCGTCACGACGTCTTTGCCAGAGCGCAGATTCTTGAACTTGCTGAGAATGGAGAGTATCTCCCGGTTGAGGTTGTGCAGAGCAATAACCTGGACGCGGGAACGTATCAACTTCATCAAGGTCTTCAGCGGCGGATTCTTGTGAACCTCACGTATAGCTCAACTGAAAGTCTGCCCTGGGATGATCTTACCAACATACGGGTCGGCTCAGTCCGGCTGCTGGATCCTTGGGGCAAGATTCCCGACCAAGACCTCCAGACACCCGATGTTCCTCTCAAGTTTGTCCAGGAGCCGATGGTCAAGGACAACGCGGATGGGACCTCGAATGTGACGATCATTGGCCAGTGGGACTCGAGCTTGCATGGCTCTCTCCTTCTCGACCGAGTGACCGCCGAGAAGTATCGTGTGCAGGTCACTCTCAAATGGGATCTCTTGTCGTCGCGCTTGCAAGATCCGGTGACATTTGATGTGGACCTGACCCTGCAAATCCAAGGGCGAACTTATGTGCGACCGCAGTCGATGTTCAAACAGTTCTTCAATTCCACTAGGATCGTCCACTCTACCGTCCGCATGTATTCGCTGACAGTGCGGCCGGTCTCTGCGAAGCGCGCCGCGGACTTGTGGCGAATGAACACGCAAAATGACTACGTCAAGGGCGAAGAGCTCCTTACGACTTGGTCACCCCGAAAGGTGTCGCTCGTACGGGACTTCATCGCCGCACGTAAACGACGACGACGTGTTGCCGAATTGAATGCGGCGAAAGGAGCGCTCAGTGCCAGCAGTCTGGTGGCTTCGCCCCCTAGAAGCGGGCGATCAACGCCTCTTCGGAACAATGAGCTTACGGAGCGCAAAGCCAAGCTTCTCCGAAAATACATCGAGCTCTGGACCACGAAGACGGACCAAACCGAGTCTATCCTTGTCCGAAGCAATACTGAGCCACCTGCGGGCGGTGCCGCATTCGCATCCCACACTAACCCTTCGTCCAGCGAAGATGGTAGTTCTGTCTCCGACGAGTCCTCGTTGAAGCCACGGTTCATTGCAACCATTCAGACCCTGCCAAAGAACACGTCTTCCCTCAAGTCGGGGTATCTGTTGACCCCAGATGATACCAACAGCCACTGGGTACGGCGCTTCGTCGAGCTTCGGCGTCCATATATCCATATCTATTCGGTTCCCGACGGTGACGAGATCAACGCTATCAATCTCCGCAACTCGCGGATCGACCATGCGCCGGACTTTGCACGTCTGTTGAATGGACCGGGAGCGGAGACGGACACCAGTTCGTCAAAGGGCCGTCCGAACGTGTTCGCCGTGTATGGTGCCCAGAATACCTTCCTCTTTGCGGCTCGGACGGAGGCGCAGAAGGTTGAATGGATTTTGAAGATCGACGAGAGTTACTTTAGTAGTGCAGGGGGCAAGACCGTGACTAACGGGGCTGGGTAAGAGGATATGCCCTGGTCACTGCATGCACTGCTATCGACCGGCTATGATACTACGAATTTGCTTTGAATTTTACGCGCATGATGATTTGATTATTTCGCCGATCTCTGTGAGATGCGATGGGATTATCTCGTTTCTTGCACAGCTGTCTGTCTGGTGGACGGACGCCTTTGCTTTCTTTCCCTGAAGAATATTTGCTCCCCCCCTCTGGCTTTTCCTTTCGGTTTTACGGACGGCTGTCTCTCGTTCCCTTCTATTCTGCTTCGGATATACTTTTTGGTTGATTTGAGATACCCCTGAATACACCAGCCGCTTGTGACGCGTGCGGTCCTCTGTATATAGATCAATGTAACATTCCGGATATAGACGCGACGGAGGCCGATGATGGTATATAAGAGGTTACGGCTGTTCGCCGGCGACAGTCGTCCTTGACACTGAATACGTTGTCCGTTATGATCATGGATCATGGGCTCTGGAGCCTGTAGTGTGTCGTGTATAGTTACTCCGGAGTAAAGAGTGGGTGGTGGGATTGTTGCCATGGAAACACCGCATCCCATCAGGATATCTCATCGCGTCGGAGAAGACTTGTCAATTGCATTCACTCGTACAGCAAGTCTGGACAAGTCTATGGGAATTTATCATTCCAATTTATGAGACACGAGAATTTTATTATGATTATATACTTTAACATCTTTTGCTACGAGTGCATCCCTTAAGCCGATCAGACAGCCTCACTCAGATCGACTCACTCGACTATATACCAACAACGTCATATATGGCATAACGACAGACTTCCTATTCTTCTATACACTTGGACACACACAATGCGCTGGACGCAGAGTCAATCACCATGGACCCGCTGTCTGACCACGGGCGCGCTGCTATCACTGGCCCTCGTCGCATTCCTGGTGTACAACGGCCAGTTCTCGACCAATGCCACTAAATACGTGATCAAACCTTCAGGACCGCCGCATTCCTCTCCATCCTGCGCCAATAGTAGCATAACTTGGGAATTCGATGTCCAGCAGGACGGGAATAACCACGGGCTGTCGGACGAGCAGTGTCGCGCCGCATTCCCGAAGCTCTTTGTCGAGCTCGACAAATCGGCCTCGTTCCGTGAAAGCAATCCGATTCGATTCCAGGATCTGGACGGTCTGGCCGTCGATGATGGAATGGTGCGGGGGATTATCGAGAATGGGGAGGTGAGTTATGGGGTTCCTGCTGGCCCTAGCCCTTGGTCGCTGGTCTAACCGTCTCCGCTGGATAGCTGTACATCGTGGACTACGGCGCCATGCCATTCACCTTTTCCCGAGCCAAAGCCACCCTGCATTCCCTGCAACGAGCCCTGGCCGCCTTCCCGGACCGCCATCTCCTCCCCAGCGTCGAGTTCGTCTTCACAACGGACGACTACAGCACGGGCGTCGGGCCGATCTGGTCCTACTCCAAGCGCGAGGAGGACGAGAGTGTTTGGCTGATGCCCGACTTTGGCTACTGGTCGTGGCCGGAGGTGAAGATCGGGCCGTACAAGGACATCCGGCGGCGCATCGCCGCCGTGGACAACGGCGAGACAACAGTCACGGGCGAAGTCATCCCCGGCACCCGCTTCGCCGACAAAAAGAAGCAGCTCGTGTGGCGCGGCAGCGTCGCGCCGAACCCGGGCATCCGGGGCAAACTGCTCAAGCAGACGCAGGGCCGCAGCTGGGCCAGCGTGCGCGTGCTCGACTGGGACGACGAGAACGACCTCCGCTTCAACCTGCTGCCCATGGAGGAGCACTGCAGGTACATGTTCCTCGCGCACACGGAGGGCCGCAGCTTCTCCGGCCGCGGCAAGTACCTGCTCAACTGTCGGTCGGTGGTGGTCTCGCACCGGCTGATCTGGCGCGAGGCGCACCATGCGGCGCTGATTGCGACGGGGCCGGAGCAGAACTACGTCGAGGTCGAGCGCGACTTCTCCGATTTGCAGCGTAAGATTGAGTTCCTCATTGACCGGCCGGAGACGGCGGAGCGCATCGCGGATAATGCGGTGCGCACCTTTCGAGACCGCTATCTTACCCCGGCCGCCGAGTCGTGCTACTGGCGGTATCTGATTCGGGCGTATGCGGCGGCCTGCGAGTTTCAGCCGGTGTTGTATACGACGCGCGACGATGGGACGAGACAGACGCGTGGGACGCCGTTTGAGAGCTGGGTGTTGACTGCGTCTTAGGTGTGGCTACGGCGTTTGTCGGGTTATTTCTTGCATGTGGCGTTTGGCGTGCATTCTATTTCTACTAGGATATGGTTCTATAGTTATGTGTATATACAGTGCGGTGTTGATACAATGCCTGATGAGTATGCGCAGCTCTGCGTACTGTCTATGTCTATCCTTCCTCGCACCCTGACATCATCCTCAACCCTTACCTCGGACCAGCGTCACACAACGCGAACGAGGTCATTGCTTCGCCGATTCTATCCGCAGCGTTCAACCATCCCTGCTCCTCTCACGCACATGACGATCCCTGCTTCACCTCCACGATGCAGTCAGCGACAGACTGACAGCTTCATCGACGCCCAACCCGTGGCCCTGACACGCGATCGCAGCCCAAACCCCAACCTCCACGCAGATGTCGTCATTATTCTTGCCTCATGGACGCAGACGCATCGCGGGGACAAGGGAACAGCAACACAAAGCCAGCTAGCCAGCTCTTTGTCTGTCCACACCTCACGAGACCAAGGAAACACTCGGAGTTCTACCGCGCTCAGCTGAGCCCTCGACATCGGAGGCTAAGAGCCGCTAAACCGCCACTGCCACCTCTCACATCAGGCCTAATGAATCTCCCCGCCGATCTTAGCGGCGATCGAGTGCTTGGCTTGGTGGCTCCAGTGCAAGCGAGGGAGAACCTAAACGCTGTCTTTGTTGGATACATCATATGGCTGCGGAGCGGCCAGCAGGAGAATTTCCTTAGGGTATCTACGCAAGGGCCGGAGCTCTTTGTATTCGCGGTCGCCTAGAACGTCGGGACTCGGCTGCGACTCACATGTCTGACGGTTGTCGCTTTGTCGAGGGCTGTAGTTGTACGCTGTACGCTGGCCGCTGACATTGCGGTGAAGGTCGCACCTATCGATCGGCCGGCGCAATTGGACCAGATCGCACGCCGAGAGGGAAGACAAGTGTGACATTCCCGAGTGACCGTGTGTTCGAGATGGCCAGGATGAACTTTGTTTCCCCCCCTTGATTGCCATGTGTCTGGTGCCTGATGGACGGGTCCGATGTTTTCGTGACCCTTCTCCATGCATCTCTTCTCCCGATCAGGCATACGCACACAAAGACCCGATGAAAGGAAAACCGAAACAGCACCGCTGAATCAATCACACGATAAAGAAAGCACCAAGTGGACTACAGTCGTATCATGGGATATCTCGGCCATCAGACACCCGGGCGTTCCTCTGGTCCGCCACTGGATTGTTTGTTATGGGCCTGGCGGTGTCTGGACGGGCTTCCGAAGACGTCCGTCTGGCCCCAGCTATGTGGGCTTTCATTCAGATGTCTGAGAAGAAGGCGTCGCATTCGATAGATCCTGGAGAGTCTCGGGAGACGCTCGGCAGTGGCTCCTGTGCGCTGCGAGGGGTGCTCAGATCTGGTGGAGATTAATCCATGAGACAAGTCAGACATGCGAGTGCGAACCTCTGCAGTCGGAAAGAAGCTCGCCAATGATTCTCAGGGGGATGTTCGATGCGGTTGACGATACGGAGGTACGCCCTTGCGTTGCTCTACAGAGATCTGGACGATCTGTTCAGTCCGTTTCTTTATCTGCTCCTACCGTTTGCACTATTTCGACGATTTGTCAAGATATCGCCTCATCCTGAAATATTATTGTCTCCAGCAGTCTGGCGTGGAGCATCCAGGATCTGCACCAAAGCGATCATCAACAATGCTGTGCCCGCTTTCGGAATGCTTCTCAGGCGAATCGGTTCTGGCATTTAAGTTGGCTGCTGACCTTATTTGATTTTGATTTTCTTTCATCTTGATTTTATTTTATTTTTATTATCATTTTTCTATAGTCGCTGCCGGGTGCAGTGCTCCATGCTCAATGCGTCCAGACTCCGCCACTTCCTCCTGCCAGTGCACCATTCCAGCCTGATACTGTCGACAATGGACCCGGGGGATCCAATCCACTAGAGCGCAGTAGAAAATCATTGCGGAATGGTGTCCTGCAGCCAGATCCCCCACATCTCGGCCGGCAACCTTGTACGCATGTATGCCATGCCGGGGCCACCAGACCCCCCTTCCCATCCCCACTAGCACCGCCTGTTGGCTATCAAAGGGCTGATGATTTCGTCCAGGAGGAGCCCGAGAGACAGGTCGCGCTGTCCCGCCGGCCCCAAATGCGGTTGGCGTGCGGTGGCTTCCAGCTACCTTTTCTTGGAGGACTCATGGCGCTTTCTTTATAAAGGCTCGCCGCATCCCGAAACAGAGCTGCATACCTTTTCCTTACTCTTCTTGTTCTCAGTTGCCCTGTGCCTGCTGCGTGCCTGCCTCCCAGCCTCCTCCTTCTCTAGAGAGATCAACTGACATTCCCTTCCCCGACGATCTCTATCCTCTCCCGCGCACGGCAGGCCCTCCACGAGCATGTGGCTCTCTCACCTCTCTTCCTTGGCCGTAGGGTTGGCCCTGACCACTGGGGCCCTGGCATCGCCGCTGCAGAAGCGCGTAGCCGGCCCGCGCCTGGTGCTCGACACCAACTTCCCGGATCCGAGCTTCGTGCAGGACGGCAACGACGACTCCTGGTACGCCTTTGGTACTAACGGCAACGGCAAGCGCGTCCAGGTCGCCCATTCCACCGATTTCGAGACATGGACCCTGCTTGACAAGGAGGCCCTTCCCACGCTGGCCGGCTGGGAGACCGAGATCGACCACTGGGCCCCGGATGTCGTGCAACGAGTATGTTGATCCCCTGACCTTACCTCCCCGCAACAACGTACGTGACTGACCCCCGCCAGAAAGACGGCAAGTACGTCATGTACTACTCGGGCGAGGCCAAAGAAATGGTCCGTCACCACTGCGTCGGCACCGCCGTCTCGGTAGGCACCGACCCGTCGGGCCCGTATGTGCCCAACGAGACGCCGCTGTCATGCCGGCTGGACCAGGGCGGCTCCATCGACCCGGCCGGCTTCCTCGACAAGGACGGCAGCCGCTACGTCGTCTTCAAGGTCGACGGCAACAGCATCGGGAACGGCGGCGACTGCAACAACGGCATCCCGCCGCTGAAACCCACCCCCATCCTGCTGCAGAAGGTCGCCGACGACGGCTTCACCCCCGTCGGCGACGCCGTGCAGATCCTCGACCGCGACGACTCTGACGGGCCCCTCGTCGAGGCCCCCAATCTCATCCTCCACGGTGACACGTACTTCCTCTTCTACTCCACCCACTGCTTCACGGATCCCAAGTATGATGTCCGCTATGCCACGTCCAAGTCCATCACCGGCCCCTACGTCAAGACCGGCGTCAAGCTGCTCCAGACGGGCAACTTTAACCTGACCTCGCCTGGCGGCGGCACGGTCTGTGGCTGTGGGGACCGCATGCTCTTCCATGGCTTCTGTGCGCCCGATACGCGCTGTACATATCAGGCGGACCTGGCCATCTCCGGGAACCAGGTCACATTACTATAGTTTTCTCATTGTTTCTTGTCATTCGGAGTACGGTCAGGGCTTCTTCCCTTCTTGGATATCTTTATTCTTCTCTTCACCGCATATGTTAGTCCTATTATCGTTGATCCTTTGGTTGGGTATTCTTGGCTTGGAGCATCCTTCGGCAGACTGGAATAGGTACAATCAAGTAGACGGCAGACTACCTATCACCAACAAGAACATTTGTGTATTAGCATTAATCTCTTCGTACATTGAAGGGGGGTATATCTCGTATCGGCATCTACCGCAAGTCTATCATGCAAGTTAGTCATTTCTTCTCGCTCGGCTTCGTCTCGCTCGGCACATCTCCCTTCTCGCGTTTCGCCCGCATTTCCTCCACCCATTTCCGCACCCCGTCGATAGCCCCCTCGGGGTCGTTCTTGTGATACAGCAGATACCCTTGGATCTCGGCCGGACTAAACTCGCCCTCGGGGACCAGCTCCGCAAACTCCACCGCAAGCTTCTCGATCTCCTCGGGCGACAGCCGCTGCCATGGCGCCGCCGGCGTCTTGCGAACTCGCTTCTTGCCGGTGGCACCGCCGGTGGCACCGCCGGACAGCCGCGTGTGCACGTCGCCCTCCAGCGTCGAGTAGATCCCCAGGAACAGCTGCTTGGTGTCTTCTTTGTCCGCACAGCAGAACTTGATCGACATGTCGACCCGCCCGGGGCGCAGCAGCGCCGCATCCAGCTTCTCCGGGTGGTTGGTGGTCATGACGAGGATGCGGCCTTCGCTGGCGGCCACGCCGTCGATGACGTTGAGCAGACCGGACAGCGAGATGCCCTTGGGATTGTTGGTGCCGGACTGGTCGGTCGTCTCGTCGCCCTTGGCGCCGGTGGGACTGGTCTTGCTCGCGTCGGTGCTGCCGTTCTTTTCGGTCTTGTCGCCGTCCTTCGCCTCGTCGCCGGTCCCGTCGCGCTTGTGTGTCATGCCCGCGCAGTCGACGTCTTCGAGGAGCACGATGCACCGCCGCGGGAGGTCCTGGAAGAGCGCCATGAGGTCGTCTTCGTCCAGATTCTTTGAGCTGAGGTTCAGCAGGTACAACGCCACGCCGAGCAGGCCCGCCGTCGCGAAGCAGAGGCTCGTCTTGCCTGTGCCTGGCGGCCCGTGCAAGAGGTACCCGCGACGGTAGGGGATGCCGCGGTTGGAATACCAGCGACGCGTGCGTGGGTGCAGATACTCCTTGATGTCGGCGACGAAGGCCTTCTTCTGCGCTTGGTCCAGCACGACGGTCGACAGGGGCCGCGGCGCGCGCGACATGCACCGCACCCAGTCCGGGTAGCTACCGTGTTTCTGGCCACGGTAGATGACCGTGCTGTCGTGGTCGCGGGCGACGTATGCGCGCTGGGCTTCCTCCAGGAGCTGCTTCAAGATGGTTGGGTCGCGGCCGAAGCACGACAGGTACAGCCGCTCCGGACTCATCAGCCGCATCCAGGACGAGCCACTGTTGTTCTTGTCGTCGCGCTCGCGGATGAAGGCGAGGAGGCGCCCACGGTACCAGAAGTAGTGGGTGCCCTCGGCCGGGGTGAAGCGCAGTCGCTTGAACTTGTCGCGGGTCTTGGCCTTGGCCCAGTAGTCATCAAAGGCGAGTGCGTTGCCCTGTTCGTCGTATTCGTCGTCGGAATCGAGGGCACCGTTGCTGTCGTGGTCTTCATCGTCGTAGAAGAAGGTGCGGAACGTGCTGGCAGTTTTGGTGCTGGCGACGAACTGCGTAGTCCGAGTGGTGAATGGCTGCTGCGTCAACCAATACATGAGGTAGTTGTAGATCTCGTCATCAAGTCGGATCTCGGCCGTAGACACGCAGTAGTCTTTAACTAAGTACTGGAAGCGATAGATGGTGTACCGCGACGAAGCGACCAGGACCAGCGCCGTGATGATGTAGGGAATGTACTGGGAGAGGTCGATGTGCATGTAAGAGATGAGAAAATGGGAGAGAAGAGAATATCCGGGGATGAAAGTGTCCAACATGGCCGTGTCGGACGGAGTGAGGGTCGTTGAGGCGGTCGTATTGTTCGCCATGATGGATGGGTGTATCTCAATGACGAGACGCCCACAGAAGAGGATGATGCAGACGGTGAATTTGGTGGCGTCTGGCGGCAACTTATATAGACCTGACCATGACATGGATGACCCTTCACTTGTCCAACGTCATCGCGCTTGTGGCCAGCTTCACTCTGGTACCAGGCACCCGCAGAGAGGAGCCTAGAACGGCCGAGCAGGCCAGACGGTGGTGACAGAGCCTCAAGAGGTAGTACAACGATTGTGACCGTGCGCAGTTGACTCACAGATCAGCACGACTAGCTGGACGAGGGCACCAATGGTTATGGCGGGCTCCGCTGCAGTCATCGTCAGCTTTCAGCCTGACAGGCCAACCGATGGAGTGAATACATGGGTATCATATGTGCTATCGCTATGAATCGCCAAAAAGAAAGAAACAAATCAAAAGAGAAGAGAAAAGAAAATACGCGATATTATATATGAAGTCCCCAGACAGCTCAGCTGGATGTCGCAAAATTGTCCTTCACCGTGTCAAAGATATCAGTCGCCCAGTCCTTGAGACCCTCGAATTTGTCCCACAGGGTGCCCCACCAGGTCGGGCCAGCCTCATCATCGCTGTCTGGCCGTTGCGTAGGCGGCGCAGAAGATTCGGTGGCGGGGGAAGGGTGCTTGAGCGCGGTTCCTGATGGGATGGGGCTCATGGTGCCGCTGGTGCCGCTGGGGCTACTGGCGGGCGGATCGACCGGAGCCTCGACGCTAGGGGCATCTTCGTCCGAATGAAGCCCAACGGGCGTTAACGGCAGACGCAAAGTGCCGTTGTTCGGAAGAGGAGTAATGCCCAAGGAGTCGCAAAGAATGTTATACACATTGGTGTTTTCTACAAGACGTTGTCAGCGGGTTGGAAACCAGGCGAGGCAGGCGACACCACTTACGAAAGACTTCCATCCGGCTGTTAGGCTGGTGCGGGAATGCAGGCCCCCGGGCGACGAAAATCGCGCGCATGAGGGGGTGCTCGTGATTATATCCGTGGACGCCACGAGGGTGGTAGTCCTTTCCACTGGCCAGGGCTTCTTGGACGTCGAAGTCGGGCCGTTCTACGATCACCCAGCCGGTCTTGGGAATCACCCACAACGGAGCAATGCGGTCGTTGTTGGAGAAATGGTAGCGTTCGGGCATGGTTTCGCGGGTATACACCTCCACTGCGTGGGAGTAGTTCTCCGCCAGAGTTTCCAACTGGACTTTGAGACTGTCGACGTCTTCCGGTCGCTTGGGACGGAGCCCGCGCAGGGGCCATCCATCAATGCGCTCGACCAGATTCATGTCAATCAGATCATCCAACTGCACCACGCGCTCCGTGGAGGTGGTGGCCATACCGTGATCCGAGACGATCACGACGTTGACAATGTCGGTAAGGTTCCGCTCTTGCAGACCAGAGAATAGTTTAGCCAGCATGTCGTCCACCTGGGAGATGGTGCTTCGAATCTCCGTGCTATTAGGGCCGTATTTATGCCCGTCCGAATCGACATTTGGAACGTATGCGGCGATGAACTGCGGGCGCTCGGGGACCGCAAGCGAGTCATCCTCCAAGCCAGGCAGATCCAGCCATTCCAATACCCGATCGACCTTGCGCGACAGGGCTTCCGAGCCATTATATCGATCATAGTATGTCGGGTCTACCCCCATGATATGGGCCTCCGACCCTGGCCACATGTGGACCGCCGTGACGATCCCCCGGTTTTCGGCAGTCATCCACAAGGGTTCCGCGTTCCACCATTTGGGTTCCATATTCGCGGAGGGCAGCGTGTTTTGGAATTCTTCTTGTAGCTCGGGGTCCCAGAATGTATTCCCCAGGATCCCATGACTTTCCGGATACAGTCCCGGTAATGAGAGTGTAGTGATTGGGGAACGTGACGCTGGGAAAGCTGGGTAACATGTATTGAGGGGAGATGCCGCTGGTAATGAATGCGTTGAGCGTCGGCGTGAGTCCGCGATCGAGGAAATCCGCACGAAAGCCGTCGAGGGAGATGACGATGGTGGTAGGGGCGAATAGCGCGGAGCCGTTCGAGACAAGAGGTTTGAGGGAGTGAGAGGACCGAAACTTCGATGAGGCCTTGTATGCACCGAGAAGGCAAATCAGAAACAGGATAAAGATCGAGACGAAGATCAAGGCGAGTTTCAGCCGCGAGACACGCTGCTGCTGTAATATCGTTAGCTATCTGGACGGAATATCTCCTCCACCAGACACCATACCGGAGTAGTGTCATAACTCTCTTTCTCCCTGACACGCGCATCCAAGTCCGACGACGACGAGCTCAGGAGGGAGCTCTCATCTTCTCGATGTCCTTCTTCCATCTCAAACATCACGTCGTCGGAATCCTCCAGCTTCCCCCGACGGCCGCGGCGGGAATTCCTCCTTTCCCTCCGTCGCTGTCGTCGATCCTGCTTCCCGATTCTGACGGAGCTGCGATTGGGACTGAATAGCCTGCGGATTCCATGTGTCGGCCCTGCTCTAGTGAGCAGCTTCTCGGTCTCCTCCTCGTCGTCCAACACGGTGCGATCGTGTTCCGCCAATTCCAGGGTGGTCCGAGAATTGCGGAGGAACTCGTCGTCTTCCGAATCCGAGTCTTGCTCCGAGGGGGACCGCAACGACTCGGCATCTTCGTCGTAGTCCCCCGGCGATAGAAGAGACTGACTCGGGATATGGCGTCGAGAAGTCATGGTTGGGAACACCGACTGCTGATCGGAGACTCGATCCGAAGGAGTTGCACAGGAAAACAGGGGCGGGCTTATCGCCAGCGTGACTTATCACACGTGATGTGCTGAGTAATATCTCGATCGAGGGATTTCCTCTTTTGGCTTGGCTATTGATGCTCTCACCTAACATCCACAATGCAACTACACTATAGACAGACACTGTCGTACGATGTCTAGTGATGTTGATCTCGGTGGAAACAGCGATCGAACTGTACGATCTCTCATGCCTTAGCACTACCTACTCAAAGCAACTCACAACATCAATGCCTGGCATGCCTCCAACCAAACTTCTGTCCGTGTCGTCAACATTAAAGGGCCACGACCATGGCTCCGGATCAAGCCGCCAGCTCGTCTTCCATGCAGCCTCATGATCTGCGCCGATGTAACCTTGGTGCCGGATTACGAATCCACAGTCATAGTTCCACAATCCCATTGTCCGGGGGTGTGGATGGGATACTCCCGGGAGAATGGATGGATGCGACCTTCCTGTCAGAGCACATTCTCTGGTCCACGGTGGCGTTTGCGGGGGTATCAGCAACGACCCATCCTTTTCAGTTAGGAAAACACTCGAGAAGCACGGGTGACACTGTCCTGCAGTCCTGCATACTACGTCCCTACCAGATTCTTGGTCCTGCGTCGACTGTCTTTCAGAATGCAGATGCACTTTGGCAGACTGCCTCTGCGCCAATACGGAGTAATCTTGGACTAGCCTAATAGAAGCGATCGACTCGTCCGTAAGAAGCAATGGGACTCTATCGGCAGGCAGTTTCTCTCCGTCCATGCGCATTCTGATGTCTTCATCCCCGCCCTTTCTAACCAAAGCTTCCCCCGTTTCATACTGCAGTCTCTGGTATGCAGTTGAACAGAACCTCGATAGTCAAGCTCGAGGCGTTGGAATGGATCGACATCCCCTGCCTGCGTTGTTCTGCGTGCGGTAAAGTTGGCCGCCTGCCGTTTCTGAAGGCGTCGTCTCACGTGACCTCCCATGCCCTTTGCGGCTTCATTCGCAACAAACAAACCTTCCAGTTGACAACTGTCCGAATGCAGTAGGCAAACATGGCGAAAGGTGATGGATTCTCTCAAGCTGGACCTCTCCGGTTCCAGTCATGGCCCTCCATCGACGCGGAGACGAGAGGGAATTCGGCTCAACCTCACTGTGATGAATCCGGATATTGGCCTCCAGGATAGCTTCGACGAACGTATAAGTATCCCATGAGTGTCGTCCCAGATCCTGGTCTTCATTCCTCTACGCATCACTTCTTTGCATAATCCTCAAGTCGTCGACTGAGAAGCGCTTCTCATTCGTTCTTTTGAGCTATTCAGCACTCCATCCTTCGTTCGAATACCAACCACCATGCGCTACTCTACCTCTGTTGTGACTGCTTTGGCTCTGGGCCGGCGCTGCTCATGCTGCCGTGCCCAACAAGCGTGGCCACAAGTCGGTCACTCTTACGGACTGTGAGGAGACTCCCACTCCGACCCCCGTGGTTGTGTCCTCCACCGAGTGCGAGGAAGAGGTTATCACCACCATCACCAGCACTGTCTGCGAGGAGGGATGCCCGGAGACCGCTGCTCCCCCTCCTACGACGGAGACCCCGGCTCCACCTGCCACGACGACTCCCGCTCCTCCTGCTCCCGTTCAGCCTTCCTCTCCCGCTGAAAAGCCTTCCGCTCCGGCTCAGCCCTCTGCCCCCTGCTGAGAAGCCTTCCGCTCCGGCTCAGCCCTCTGCCCCTGCTGAGAAGCCCTCCGCTCCGGCTCAGCCCTCTGCCCCTGCTGAGAAGCCCTCCGCTCCGGCTCAGCCCTCTGCCCCCGCTCAGCCTTCTGCTCCTGCTCAGCCATCCGCTCCGGCTCAGCCATCCGCTCCGGCTCAGCCATCCGCTCCGGCTCAGCCATCCGCTCCGGCTCAGCCCTCTGCTCCGGCTCAGTCCAGCGCCCCTGCCCAGCCTTCTAAGGCCACCAGTGTGCCTGTGATTCCTGCTCCGGTCTCCAGCGCTCCCGTGTCCAGCGCGGCGGTCCCCTCCTCGAAGGCGGCCAGCAGCTCGGTGCTCGTTTCCTCTCAGAAGCCCAAGAGCACCTCCTCGGCCACGAGCACGGGCACCAACACTGTCGGCGGCAACGAGGGCGGCGTGGCTCCCCCGGCTCAAACCAGCATCGGGGCCGCCAACCCTGGCTCGACCATCTACGTGCCTGGCGTCGCCATGGCCGGCAGCATTGTCATGGGCCTGATGGTGCTTGCTTGAGTGGATGTTGCGCGATAATATCATACCTCCTACGCGCGTTGAAGTAATGAGTCTTTCCTTATGTCTTTGTTCATATCTGTATCTCTTGGTCGTCGAACGGTTGGGTAATATATCTGTCTATCTGTCTCTCTTCAGCCGATGAGCTGGTGGCGTTGGGGCTGGTTCTGTCACTCGCTCAGGTTAGAACTAATAAAACTTTCTTTCCTTCCTCTTAATATTAGCCCGAGTAGCCTAAGGACTAAGCGAAACAAGTTCCTCCCTCCCATCCTGCCAACTCGAACAGAACGTACATCGTTGCGCCTAACCATCAGCACCGCCTAACCCACGAAACAAAATAAAACGGGAACAAACCTGATCACTGATAAACTTCTTGCAATACCGGCAATGCACCGTCGGCTTGATAATCGCATCATGCGAGATATACATGTACAACTTTGCCACCGCGTACAGCGTCACGCTGACCCCGAGAAAGCTCAGCACCGTTTCCAGAAACACCCTAGCACTCGCTCCGTTAGCCTTAGCCTAGCCTGACAGCAGGAACAAGACCCTGCAGGAAGATTTGCACCGGAGGAAGGGGGGGGAAGGAGGATAGTACCCATAGGCCAGAACCAAGGCACCATCGTCGCGCGCCTGCGTCAGCGTGTTGTACCCCTCGCCCTCGACGTACCGCGGCCCGGCCATTAGCACGGCGAACTTCTGGTCCATGTTGCGATTGAGGAAGGGGAGGAGCGAGATGATGGGGAGGATGATGTCCGAGACGAAGGAGGTGACGACCTTGGTGAAGGCTTGGGCTATACTACACTGTGTTAGAGGGACTGGGGGTAGGGGAGGGAGGCTAGGAAGGGGAGGGAGATACATCAATCCCAAGGCGACTTCGAGGACGTTGTCGCGCGCGGCGAAGTTGACGAAGCCCTCCCAGGCGCGGCGGACGTGGGTTTGGGCGCCGTGGCCGAGGCGGAGGAGGGAGATGGTGTGGTCGGTGAGTTGGGGCATTCTCCTTTTCTCTATCTTACGTTCTTTACAGGGTTGTGTTCGGGGTTGTGATGAACGCAGCTAGTACTTAAGGCGACTGCTGTTATCGAGCCCCGCACGTAGTATCATGTGGATGTAGATCATCTATGTGTATGGTGCATGCCGCGTGTTCAGCGGACGAATGAATAGCTTCATTTCGATTGATACACAGAGTTAGGACCGCGAGATCCAATTCCCCCATTGACACGCACACCCGCCGGTCCCGCCATCGACGCCTCCCCAACTTCCCTTCGCATCCGCATCGCTGCCGGTAAGATTGAAGATCCCCGGCGCCGGGTTGACCAACACCCCACCAAACCCGCGGTCCTCGATCTGCAGTTTCTTCTCCGTCGCGTTGATGCGCTGCGCCGTCTCCATGCCGTAGCAGTACACCATCTTCTCCTTGGCGACGCCGCCGTGCCGGTCCAGCGTGATGGTGACCGGATACGGGAAGGATCCGGGGCGGACGAAATCCGTCGCCGACGAGGTCGCGTTGCGCGATCCCGCGGTGGAGGTCGCCTGCGCAGTGGTCGTCGGGGTCGGCGCGGCCAGCAGGGCCATGCCCGCCTGCGCGGGCCGCGTCCAGATCTGAACGAGGAACCGCGTCTGCGCCCAGGTGCAGCGAACCTGCGCGTTCGCCTTGCTGGGTCCGCCCATCGCGTCGCTTTTGGAGTCGTCCGTGCTGCCGCCGTCCAGCGGGGCTCGCGACTCCAGGAAGATGGACCGGTCGAAGTATGTGTAGAACCCGTAGTGCTCGGTGGCGAGGCCGCGGTTGTAGAGGCGCACCGGCTGGGACTCGGGAAGTGGGTAGAGGGTCGCTGCCGCTGCGGTGCCGTCTGAGGCATGGGCTGGGCTGGGGATGAGGGACCCGATGTCGGGAAAGTTGTTGCTGTCGGAGCGGCGGGTTAAGCTGGACACTTTCACGGGGGAAAGCATCGTCATGAAGAAGGGCGTCACCTCGCCTGCGTACGGCGTCGTGTTGTTGTCGGTTGTGTTGCCCAGGAACTCCTGGTCTTGTAGATCGGGCGCCGCCGGCGAGGGATTGAACAGCTCGCCCACGCCGCGCGACGTGACCGTCTTTGACGCAACGGCGGTGCTGTTGGGATACGTGCCGTTCTGGAACCGGATCTCCACGCGGAAGTTGGGCTGGTTCGCAGCGTACGGCTGGTTGGCCGAATGCTGCTCCTGTGGAAGCGCGCAACTCCAGAGCGTGGATGGAGTGATGCAACCAGAGTTCTGCACTTTTGCTTCAGGACCGGCAATGGTTGAAATGCCTGTCGGCATGGGTGGGTAGCCCGTGAGGTTGAGCCATTGCGACTCGACCGGCGTGTTGTCTCCCCGTCTCGTGAGCAGGATGGCCAGGACTACCGCGACCACCACAATGGCCAGGAAGAACGCGGCAATGGCGACGTACCACCGCCGTCGCAGGCGTCCCTCGCGGCCGGGCCGTCCAAAACAGCCCTTGTTGCTGAAACAACCCCTCCCACGCCACAGCCCGCCGGCCTTCCTGCCTATGCGGTCTTCCTTCTCCAGTCTCCTCCTTCGTGTCTCGATGCGCTCTCTCTCGGTCACCGGGTGCGTCATGGCTTCTCGCGTGATGGGAAGCGGCCCCATGCGAGGCGGAAGTACGCCATCGTTCGGCTCATATGTGTACGCGGGAACTGGACCGCCCTGTATGTCGTCCAGTGGAATCGATCCCCCCTGCTCTGTTGCTCGTTGCAGTCCAGGCGAGGTCGGGAGGGCAGCTTGGGCCGGCGCAGTGTAGTTCGGTGGTTGCACCACAATATAATGAGGGACTGAGCGCTCGGTGCCGACGACAGGCGCCGATGGAGCTGGCGCAGACTGCACGTATACCTGTGTGCCGGGAGGGGCGCCATTGGGAAGTATGAACGGAAATGGTGCCTGTTTCTCACTTGCCGGCTGTGCTGGCGGTGACTTTTCCCAATCTCCTCTATCGTCAACTGTGTCGTCCGCTGGTGCTGGTGCTGGTGCTGGTGCTTCTTTCACACCCGCCCCCGTGCTTCTCTTGCTGTCACTATCTTTTGGGGTTCCCACTGGGCTCTCTGGGGCTTTAGTAGATGGCGCTCCTCCAGACATCCCACGAGACCCTGTCACGGAGTCCGCGTCTGATATGCCTCTATTTTCACTCTCCGGAGGATCATCCACATCAACAAGTATGCCTCTACTCCCCTGCGCATCAGCGTCACCCGCCACGAGCACACCAGACTGCGCACGGGCTACGTCCTTCGGCGTGATCGAGCAGACGTGATTGACGCACTCGAAATATGGCGTCTTGCTAAACAGCTCATGCGCGCAGGCCTGGTAGTACTCCGCTGCGCAGCCCTGGATCGTCTTGCCCATAAAAACAAACGACATCGGCCCCGCCTCCGCCGGACTCCCCGTCTCACCCTCCAAACCACGCTTCTCATCCGCGAACGGATTCGTCTCATTCTGCCAGCTGGCGACCTCGCCGCGCGGCGCCGCCGTCTCGGGCGTATCCGGCGAGAAACACGACACCTCCTTCTCCCACCACTCGTCAGACAGGCCGGAGTGCTGGGTCGTGGGGGTCGGCAGCGGCGGCCGCGTCGCTTCCGTCGGCGTCTTCCGGCTGGAGAACGTGTTGGAGCGGTCCAGCAGCGGCGAGAGGAGATACGTCCACCACCCCTGCGACACGGGCCGGTTGGAGTCGGACACCACGCTCAGCCGCCCGCCGCCGCGGGTCCCCAGCGCACTGAGCCGGTCGAACGCCCGCTTCGCGCTCTCGCTCGAATACGACCGGCTCCGCGTGGCGGGCCGCCAGTGCTCGTCTTCCTCGAAGACCGTGCCCGTCGAGTATGCACGCAGCTTGCGTGTGGACAGCGCGGACTGCCGGTTCGGCGTGGCCGGGCTGAGGATCTCGTTCTTGGCTGCGGCATGCTGCGCGGGGATGGCAGGAACCGGGGGGATGCCGCTTTCGCGGGATTCCAGGAGCGGCGTGGGTTGGGAGTAGATGCTGGAGGTTGCGCGCGGGTGGTGGTGGATCTGGCTGAAGTCGGGCCAGAAGTTGTCATCGCGGGCGGGCGTGACGATGATGGAGGGAGTCAGCGGGGTGGGCTGGCTGCCGGCGCTGTCGAGCTCCTTGGACCTGTCTTTGTGTGACTGCGCCTGGTGTTGGTGGGGAGGGGTTTCGTCGTCGCGCGGCATGCTGAAGCCGATCATGATGGGCCGGTCTGACGGGGACAGATCGTCCTTGTATTTGTTGCGCCGGGGCGAGATCTTCGATTTCACGTCAAACCATGACGCTCGCTTCTTGTTGACTACCTCGTCCGGGTCGTCGGGGAGTCGCTGGAACCCGTGTGAAGGGCCTTTCTTCAGGATACCCTTGAGAGTCTGTGCAGATCTCTCCTTCTCGCGCACCTTGGAGAGCACCTTGAGATCGTTGAGGTCCACAAACGGGGCGTCCGGACGGGGCTGCGGTGTTGGACGCGAGAAGTCGGTGACCAGGTTCAGCCCGACAGGTCTTTCGGCTCTCTTGGTGGGGTTTGCGCCGGACGAGGGATTGCGTTCGTCCTGTCGGGGTTCATCGACAGGGTAGGGAGGGTGTGTCCTGCTGCTGAGCGAGTCCTGAGCGGTCATCTTTGCCAGGAACTCAAAGGGACGGGTCCTCTCCAGCTCCCGGTCATCGGAGGCAGTCGACGTAGGACTGGGGACTTCCTCTGTGATGGGCGAGGAGAGGGGAAAGTTGGGAGCTGGGATCTGGAGTCGGTTTTGTGATTGCTGGGGATGGGAGACCATGGTTGACTATGACTGCGTCCTGGATACGATGGCTGTTAGCGCTGGAAAGATATAGACATGGAGGCACATACCATGGACGGATGCAGAAGCGTTCACGGTAGACGAGTTGATCAAGACATCAAAGATAAAGAGAACGAAGAGACACAAAGCGTGACAAAACTCCAGCCCGGTCTAGTCTAATATGCAGGATGGACGGTGGACGTGCAACAAAGGCGAAGTAACACAATGCGCAAAGAACGGAATGAATGGAACGGCCCGTGCAATCGTCAATAGGAAGACCAGAAGCAAGAGAAACGAGACGCGGGACTCGAGAGGGTTTTGAAGATCTCTGATGCATGGCGCCTGGTTATTCTTAGCCCAGAAGCTCGAGCAGCTTCCAGACACTCGAGCTGCACGATTGGGCCTCATCGTGAGTCGGTTGATGTGCAGAAGAGCAAGCTTAATTTCCGCCGAGTGACCTGTCAGAATCTGCAGGGCGCGATTGGACGAATTGTCCCGATCGTGTCTGGCCTGGAGGAGAGGGAGCGAAGACATTGGCTTGGAGAGAGGCTGTAGGCGCCGTGGTGGACGGGGGTGGACCGCGGCGCTTACAGAGAACGAGGTTGTTTCTGCCCGGCGCCAATCAGCCCGTGCGATAAAAATAACCGAATGCGTCTGAAGAAGAGAGAAGACGAGACTTACGGAGTACAGAAGAGAATCATGCAACTACGATTGATCGATCCGACTCAGTCACCAGGAATCACCAGGGATATCAATTCAAAGACTCCGGTTGCAAGCGGGTAGCTTTTGGTACAGACACAATCAATCTTCGAGGCTGCGAAGACCCAACATAATAATAAACACAGTTCTGGTATCCGATTCCACCTCCCATGCAAGAATCCATGTCGTAATGCAGAAATGTATAATGAGGCAAGGAGATACCACCCATCGTAGACCAAAAATCATCGAACATCGCCAATCCGTCCGTCGCCTATGAGAGCCAAAACAAAGCCAGATGGAATTAGGGAGATCCCAGAGGAGATCCCAGGGGATCGCACCCACTACCGTCGGTCATCGGTATACTGAATACCTTGCATAGGAGCGACCGACCCGTTCATCAACGGCGGGAGGGTTCGAGGCTGGTCTTGCGCCATGCCGGACCCCGGCCCGTAGTTGGAGAACATATGACTGTGTGGCTGTCCATTGGGTTGCGGCACCATCGAATGATGCTCGAACATCGACGCCGGTCGAGAAGGTCCGTTGGACGGCCCCTGGTTCATTTGCGCCCGCATGTCTTCGAGCTCGTTCCGCAGTGCCTCATTCTCGCGACGGACACTCGTGAGCATCTTCTCGAGCTGGCCAATGTATTCAATTGCTATTGACCGTTAGTAAGATTCAGAATGTGATCAGGAAGAAGATCACTCACCTCGCGTAAGCGTCTCCCATTTGCTGGACTTGTTGTTTTGGCTCTGTGGAAGACGGACCCGCAGAGCTTCGAAACAGTCCTTCATCTCGCTGCGGCGCTTGCGCTCCGCCAGCTTGTGGGTGACGCGTAATTCCGGGGTTCTGCTGTACGGCGTGCTACTGCTGTGAGCATCGGACTCGCCAATGATCCCCCGGACTTGCTTATGCTGTAAGGAATGATGATGGACATTCTGCGGCAGTTCTGTCGTCGCATGATTAGTACGCAGACTTCCAGGATGGTGGATTGTGACATACCATGCTGGCCACGGGGCAACCGCTCCGAGTACACGCTACTCGCCAACGATTCTGCGGCGCTCCCCTTGCGAGAGAACTGATGGTGGGATTTCTCCGTCGTGGAGGAGATAGAATTCGAGCGGGCAACGTCGGGATCGGGAAAGGCATAGGCCAGACCGGCGGTGGGCGCCTCGGCATTATAGATTTCGGAGCGCGGATTCGACGAGATGGCCGGAGCGGTGCGGCCAGCCGCAAAGCCCCGATGTTCGCCGGCGCGCGGACCCAACGGGGACAGCGGCTGTCCCGACGAGTAGCGCGGGCCTCGATAGGAGCTGTTCGCATCGACGGGGATGCCCCGTTCCCGTTGCAGCCCCGAAACCAGCGACGTTTGGGAAGCGTTGGTGCTGTGATAGGGTGAGGCCGGGTTGATGGCGAGGGAGCTGATGCCCTGGTTCATTCGACTATCGATACTGCTCCGGCGGGACTCGGCGGGCTCTGCGATGCTCCCTCGTTGCGAGGCGGCGTCATAGTTCTGGTTCAGGGACGGCAGTCCGGAGGGCGCCTGAGAAGAGCCGAAGTTGGGGGAGGGTTGCGCGCCGGCGGACGACGGGGTATTGGTGGTGGACTGATCGGTCGGATAGGGCGATCGATCGGAGACGGTGGAGACGCGATTCGGAGAGGGTTGCGATGAGGTGAGGAAGGAAAGAGAAGGGTAATTTCCAGTTCCATTGGTTGCTGTTGAATATGTGGAGGATCCTCCCGGGCACGGTCAGTAAGGCATTCTTGTCTGGGGGATCGAGGGAAGAGGCGGTTGACTTACTGGTACTCTGAGGCATGGACCAGTTGCCGGAATCGCGCTCAATGGTATTCAGAGAGGCATTTCCTGGCGACTTCTCGGCGGGAGGAGGGTTATGATTCATGGTCGCCGTGAGGGTCGAGATGGAGGGCAGCGTCTGGGAGGACGTGGTAGCGGTTGGGGTCTGGGGCCCGGTGGACGTCGACTCCCATGGCCGATGGGTGAGGGTGGCCTCCATGTCAATCGAGGCCGGGCGTGAGGCGAAGGGAGCAACAGGAGGAGGGAGAGAGGTGAAGGGACACAGCGGATGGGATCGAACAGAGGTGGACTGGGAGACTGTGGCCTGGGCTATCTCATGTTCCACCAATGGACCAGCAAGATCGGTCTGAAAGTATCTCCGGGGGTCGAAATGGGATTTCTCGCACGCCCGTGTGTCACTGGCAGTCGGAAGGGGATGTCACCAGACGGAGAATCGGCCGGTCTGAGGGATTGGCGAGTGGCATGCGACGCTGAGGAGAGGAGGCGGGTGGGGAGGGGGGGAGGAGAGAATCGCGTGCAGCACGAGGTTGAGCGAAATCGGTGAATGCGACCCAAGACAAGTAAGGGGGAAAGGTCCAGGGTATGGGGGATGCTGGGGGAGAGGACGGTATGGACGGGGTGGAAATACGTGGAGACGACCGGGACTGACGCAGAGGACTACAGCCAAGGGATGGATGACAGGCGTGGACGGGAGAGACGAGGAAGGGCGATGGTTGTGGAGGAGAAGTAGAGAGAAGGGAGTCAGAATGAGAGAGTGAAGTAGACGGAGAAAAGAGAGGGAGAGAGGTAGTAGGCTGGAGAGAGGTCGAGAGAGAGAGTCGAAGGGAGAGCGAGAGAGATGATGGATCGAATTTTCAGATCTCCGAAAAAGGTGGGACGGGGAAAGCAGAGAGAAAGCTCGGGTGGGTTGGAACAAAGGGGTGTATTTTTTTTTATTATGTTATTTTCTATTTTATTCGCAAGATAATGATTATTCAGATCGAATATTATTATAATATTATAATAATTCTCTATATTGTTATCGGGTCTGCTCTATGGGATGAATCAAAGGATTAGAAGCTGACTCCTAGAAATACCTACTACGGAGTACTTACTACTACAGTGAAGAAATGCAGTTCCTCGTGTCCCCAAGCATGGACGCCTGCGGCCACACGCGTGGCGGAGGGCTGCCATTCCACGGGTCCCATGGATCCCACCATCCACCGTCAGCCAAAACGACACTAGACAGCGCCCACCTGGTCGGGTCAAACGGCCTTAGCTCAGTTGGGCAATCGCAGGGTGCTCACTTGGGCAAAGCGTGGTCGATCGCGCGACGGGGATGGGGTTAGTCTGGGATCTAAATCAGAAGAGGGTGATTCATTCGATCGGTGGATCGTAGGTAGGATTACAGTACGGACGACAGTACTTGGGAGATAGGATCATGCAATGCAAGTCCTAAGTACGTACCTAGGTAGAGTGCTCATGTAAGACGCATGGAGTGAGTGACATCACAACAAGGGATGGGTGTGTTGATTCAGGTGAGGTACCTTGGGTGGTAGAAAGGAAGAGGCCGAAATCAGGACGAATCGAATCCATGTCTGATCTCGAGCTTCACGTGGCCGCACTGAACGATCGTCCTCAGGGGTCCACCGAACGTATTTTTGAATATTACTAAGTATTACCTTAAGTATTGAGTAGTACTCTGTATAATCTGACACTTTCTACTATTATTGTGTAGAGTACCTACCTACCTTACTACCAAGAATATACATTTATCTAGGGGGATACTACTAGGTATCTACCTACGTAGCTGTATCGATGGATATGTAGAAGGCAATGAAGAATGAGTCCCCCGAGCAACCCATACCAGTCCTCACCGCGGAGAAACCTGGAGAATACGGGTACCCGTCAATACAAGTCCATACCGTGGACGCTAGTCGACGGCTGACAGCTCCATGCTGGATCTAATATTAATATATGCAGATTAATAATATTTTAATCAATATTCTTCCAGTATTTCAATCCTTCGCATGTTCATTTCATGTGCACCGACTATCAGTTGTAGATCTATAATTACTTAGATCTATACATCTATAAAAAATAATAAATCAATAAAATTATAATAAAAGTACATACAAAGTACAATAGTGACAAAATAATAAGATAATAAATAAAGATAATAATAATAATGATAAATATTATTATTCTAAATAATACACATGGCAACCATGAAATGATCGCCGCTAAGACGGATGAAAGTGACTGGTCCAGCCACCCTGCCAGTACATACTCTGTACCGTTAGGTTGAGCAGTCATGAAGTCACGGCATTTCTTCATCCGACACACATGGAAAGGGTCCCCCCCCCCCTTCATGTGGCGTCCGTCTCCCCGCCATCACTGGCCGCCAGGGTGTGACCGGAACAAAGAACCCTTGCAGGTGGATGGAACCGGTGTGAGACCTCGTCATCGAGTGTAGAGCCATGAAACCGGTTCCCTGCAGCCTCCAGCATCTTCCAGGCGATTCATCCCGACGCCAGGGTGGTACCGGCTCCTGCAGCCTTCAACTAATCCTGCCCCAATTTTCGGCCTCTCCACCCTCCAGACGTCTCTCCGCTGGTCCTCCCTCGATTGCCGACGCATGCACCGTCCCGCGCAGCGTGGTCCGTCCTGTCTTGGGTCTTCTCTGGGGCCGGATGATCCCTGGGCACGACACCACAAGTAAATAAACATCACCAACGGCGGGTATGTACAATAAGGTACCTATGTAGGTACTCCGATGTATGTACGTACTTTGTACTCCCGCCGGATGAATATCAGAGGAGATTATGGACCCCAAACACTCACGTCCATGATCCACCACAGCCCACCACCATCCGATTCTTCCACGATGGAGCCTTCCAAACATCTGCACCCTGCGGTGTGACCGACACACTCACAGGACAGGGATGGTGTCACTCTGCCTCTGGAGTCGGCCCTGCATGCGCCGTCTGAGCAAATGAATGGTCCGCCGTCAATGGGTCCTCCCGACGGCCGGGCGGCGCATTATTGACCGGGGCGTCTGGTTGCCCTCCGTTGGACACTGCTCTGATTAAGGCCGGGGAAGATCTAGACGCGTCGGTTCGGGGTAGGACCGTAGGACACTGTGGGTGATTTGGATATTCTTCTGGCATCCTTACGACATGCTCAGTTAGTGACTAACCCTACTAGCGTCTGAGTAAGTGACCGTTCCGAATCGTACCCAACAACCGCCCTCCTACCTAGGTACCTACTAGGTAGCATTCACATCGTGGCTGGTTACTGAAATCGGAAGAATATGCCCAATTTCTGTACACTTCATCGACCCCTGCATAGAACACACGAGAACACACAAACCAGACAGCTGTCATCAGGTCTCTTGGCAGATATACTATACGAAGTACACCTCCAGTTGTTGATGTGTCCTATCTCCATCAATCTAAATATAGCTAAATATAGGCGGGCTCACGATGTCTCTGCCCTTCACATAATCCCCTCAGATACATTCTTCAGCTTCATCTTCACAAACTAGCTCGGGGTCTGTCCGACCATCGGCCACCGTTGTGTACCCACCCTTCTACCTACTCCGCAGATATCCTTGTCTAGTTTGTCCCTTCTTCAGTCCGTCTCACTGCCACTCCACCTCCAGCACACGACAACGGCGCATCCCGTCCAAACCTAAGGTCCAGTCCTGCATCAGCCGCTCCACACGAACAGACGCACCAGACGTACGGAGTCCTTACGCTTACCACCACACCATCGATCGTCCGTCCATGTCAGACAGCGGCGGTGATCTCGTTCCCGTCTTCTCTAAGACGGATCCAGCCGCCATCAACGACCGCATTCTCGTGATTCCTCCCCATGGGTGGACACGGACTCCCCACGTGGTGGGCAACCTTGCAGTCTTAGTGTACTCGGGCGTGGCTGTATCGTAGTCTATACGTCGCTGGATTATACGCCGGGAGAGTCGATCGTCAAAGTGGCTGTGTCTTCTAGAATGTAGGCGCGGTCGTGCTGAAAGATCGCCTAGGCAGCTTCATTTAAGCACTCCCGAGCGGGCTAACCATAACGGATCTATTTTTGTCGTAAGAACATGCTGTATGCACGGCCAAGTCATCACATACTCAAAATTATATACACGAATTTTGTTCGACTTTTCACTCTGCATCGTCATTTTCCTCCTCGTCATCATCATCCTCCTCCTCCCCATCGTCGTCGCCAAACTCTACCCCCAACTCACCCGTAACGTCCCACCGGTCGCCCTGCGCCGCCGCACTGACATACTTGACGAACTTGAGCGTGCCGCGGTCGCGCAGCACAATGCTCATCCGGTTCCAGCCCGCCGCCGTGCTGAACAGAATCCCGTCGTCTTCGTCCGCCCCTGCGGACCGGTAGATCGCTGCGTCGCCGTCATCCTCGTCGTCGCCCGCCATGTAGATTTCGTAGCCACCCACAGCCGGCTCCTCTGCACCGTCTGTCGCCTCCTTCTTCGGCTTGGACAGCGCGGATGCACCCTCGCCCTCCTCTTCTTCCTCCTCGTCCTCGTCCTCGGCTTCCTTCTCCCACCCCGGCGTTGGGGTCAGACACAGCGTGAACTCCAGACGGGGCTCCTCGCCATCGTAGCCGCTGGCAAGCGTGTAGTCCTGACCGCGTCGGAAGCGACGCGCCAGGAAATCGTACGACGAGATCCGGTCGGCGCCCGTAGCCAACGCCAGCCACTTGCGGAAGGGCGGCGACGGGAAGACAGTGTGCAGGAGCTCCTCGATCGGAGACGGGTCGCTCGACATCTCCGTCGAGTGCTGCAGGTACATGTAGCGCTGTTTGTGCGGGGGCCGGGCGACGGTCCAGCCCGTCTGGGAGTGGATCTCGTCCGACGAGACGGGCAGCGCCGTCTTCTCTTGCGCTTCGATGTAAGAGCGCACGCGGGCGGCAAACTTTTCGCACAGGAACTGCTCCAGGTTGAGCGATGACTCGTTGGCAAAGGTGTCGGACATCTCCTCCGCGATGTCTGGCGTCAGGTACGTCGGCGCAATGTACTGGATCAGGAAGTTGAGGTCGGACTCGGTGAACTCCATGGTGGCGGGCTCTTCCTCCACCTTGGCCTTCCCCTTGCCCTTGTCGCTGGTCTCGGGTGTCGATTCGGGCTCGCACACCACCGGCTGCGGCTGCGGGAGGTCGTAGATATCGCCGCGGCCCTGCAGCTGGGCCAAACTGCTGCGCTCCGCGAGCTTCTCCTCCAGACCTTCCTCGAAGCCGTCCTCCCCCCTCTGGGGGATGTGGAACCAGCCGCTGATCGCCATGCGCACGCGCTTCTTGGACTTATCCTCGCCCTCCTTCGGGTGGTACACCTCCTCGACGTCGTGGAAGCTCTCGCCGGGCTGCACGGTGAAGAAGCTGAGCTGATTGAAGGCAGGCGGGATGCTCAGACTGTAGTCGGGGCTGGGAATCTTGACGTCGTCGCCCTTGGCGTCTTTCTTGGTCGTGGTGGGATACAGGCGCAGGGCGCCACCCCATTCGGCCTGCCAGGGGGTGTCGGGATCCGTCAAATAGAGGATGTAGCTGACGCGACGGCTGCCAATGACGTCGTCGTGGCAGAGCAGGTGACAACCCTCGTTGTAGATGTTGATGGCCATGTCGGTCTTGCGGCCGCTCAATTTGCCGGAGTTGGTCACGCCAGAGATGTACTCCCGAAACCGGGCGGAGTACATGGCGTCGCGGAGCTTTAACAGGGAGGGAAGCTTGGACAGGGAGTCGTCATCGAGGCCGTCGAGGTTCGCGAGGTCGCCCGACTGGAAGATTTTGTAGATGTCGGTCTCTTTCTCGGTGAAGTCCAGATGGGCCTGGATTTCCTCGCGTACCGATCGCAGCAAGGAGGGTTCGATCAGGGGACAGATAACGCCGTGCTTGTACCTGGAGGAATCAGAATTGACTCTATGCATCGACTTGGAGGACATACGGAGCGGACTGGGCGTATTCCTTGGTGTACTTCTGTAGTTCGGCGGACTCAAACAAGCCAGGACGAAAACGCGCCTCGGCTTCCTCGCCGGACAGAGCGCGCTTCTTGGAGTCTGGCTGGCCATTGCCGTTCAGGGCCTCACCGGAAGCTGTCTTGCGCTTCATTTTGGCGGGATTTGAGTAAATAGGGGGTAATGGTGTAGATGGTGGTGGATTGAAGAAAGCATGTGGAGGGAAGAGTCTTTTTTCTTTAAAGGCGGTGAGGGATTTGCATGGAGTACATCAATCAGCCCATCGATCAGGCCATGAAGCTAGTCCTTGAAGCTAGTCCTTCTATGCATGGAAGTGACAAACTCTTTGAATAGACTGCATTTTTTATGGGTTTATTAAAATATATAATTACTCTATAAAATCCCCTGAGACGAGGCTCTGCATAGTAGGTAGTTAAGGTACGATATGTCAGCAAGCACGTGCATCCATCAACATCCATCGCAATCCATTCATCGGCCTTCTTCGTCCTTCTTTGATCCACCTCAACTTCCCCATCTTCTGCACCATACCTGCACTCTCTCCGCAAACCCTCTCTGCCGACATGATAATAGTCCACTCGCCCTCAACAACTTCCGGACCAGCCACTCTAGTCCACGCGAGAATCAGACCGATCTAAACTCCGGGCGGGGACGCGACCAACGTCATCCACGTCGGGATCTTAATCCAGTCCATCATTTAAGTTGTTTTGGATCGCAACAAACCCCGCTCCAGCCTCTCCAAACGCCCCATCGTTCGCTTCGCCCGTCCTCCGCGACCCGACTATAAAGACCAAAAGAACCCCCCAACCGCCACCTTCGTCCTCTATCCCACTACGATGCAGCCGTCCCACGACCCCCAGGCTGACTCCGATCGCCCGGGAACTCCACCGCGCCCGCCTTATTCCCCGGTGACTCCAGTTCTCGCCCACCTCGCCCCCGTCCCCAACGGCGGCGCGCCAGCACATCCCATCGTGCCCCCCGCCAGCTCCCCCTCGCCCACCACGAGAGTCGCCTCGTCCTTCAGTACGGCCACCCCATCCGACTTTCCTGGCCCCATGTCCATGGCCCCGCCACCGCCCGCCGCCATCGTAGCGTCCGAGCCGCCGCCCGTCCCGATCTCCGAGAGCGAGAACCCCGATGCCATCGCTCTGCGCTCCGCCCTCTCCATCCTCCAGCTCCAGAAGCAGCAGAGCCTGCGCGACATCCGCACCCTGGAGCGGCTGAAGAAAGCCGCCGCCGCCGACCCCGAGGGCTTTGCGCGCGAACTGGCCGCCGGGAATCTCTCCGCCAAGGATCCGGGCGGATTTGTGAATTTCACACATAACGAGGAGGATGACAGGGACGGCGAGGATGAGAGTGGAGAGGCCGAGGAATCGAACAAAAGCCGAGGCGCATCAGGGCTCGGGACGATCCCCACCCCGCAGAATGTGGTGCGCATGCCCCCGATCAACTGGGCCAAATATCAGGTCGTCGGGGAACCGCTAGATCGAATGCATGAGGAACAGCGCCGATGGCCATCATCGGGGGAACCGCGACGGGAGGATTCTGCGCAGAGGGCACCAGAGCATCTTCTGGCGGCGCCGTATCGGCCACTGGTAGACAAATTGGAGAGCCCAGAAAGAGCAAAAAGGAAACAACAGAAATAACTAACATTGAGAGAAACGAAGGTGTGCGCCGGAAACGCGATTATTATTGTCATCATACAGTCATGATCGGGCCATAGCACATTAGCATCCACACCCCAATTCCCATCGAAACCGACACGACCCTAACCCGCCAGAACTCCCATGATATCACATGCGACATACGACATACGGCCAGCGTACCCGCGACCATGGCAGGCGTCTTTAGGGCTCTCTAGATCTCTTGCAATCTTCAATGGTCTTTTTCAGTCTCTCATGCGCCAAGTCGACCCGTTTCAGGATCATCTCCGGGGTATCATCCTTGGGATCGGCAGGTTTCTGTTCCGCAGTGTCGGTCTGCCCTTCTTTCGGCAGTTCGCCCAGGAACTCGTTGACCTCGCGCTTCGATGCGTCAGACTTCTTCGCCGCCTTACGGGCCTTATCGCGAACCCGGCGTGCAACTTTATTCCTTAGCTCGGTGCGCTCCTTGCGTTGCTGTTCCGCCTTCTGGATCTCGTGTGCCTGGATCCAGGCCTGCGCGTGGGGACAATCCGGTTTGGTCTTTGTGAGGATGTCGGCGATGGCGTCGTTCGAGAGAGCAGGCGGTCCGGTGGCTGCGGTTTCTGTTTTGCCAGGCATCTCCTGTGTATATGTCTCCAGTCAGCGCTATGGATAGGTGTATGACTTGCAGGTATATCAGCTTACCCGTCTAAACGCCTCCGATGGATTCAGCAAATCGCTCACGGAGCACTTTTTGGAGGACACTTCTGCAGGTTCATCGAGGGACTTCGCCTTCTGGGCCCAATAACGGGCTGTCGAGAGCCTTGGGTTTTCTCTCTGTGGACCTTCCTTGCGTCTAGCCTCAAGGGCTTGTTGGGGGTTCGCCTGAGTTGGCTGCTCTGGCGAGCTGACGGACCGCTTCATATTTGGCTCAAGATCTTGACTATCTTCAATGGCGGAAGGAGGAAGTCTGACAGGCAAGAAGTGTTAGTTGGAGGGTGGGATATGGTGTGTTGCGTAATAGTGAGCGAAAGTGAGATGTGGGATGTGGTGAGGATGGGAAGTGGGAAGGAGAAGGAACAAGGGAGAGAGAGCGGTTCAAGAGAATTTGTGCGTGTACTGGGACTTACTGGGCTTCGAGACGACCTGATCTTCTCTCCATGTTGCTTGTGTTAGTTGAGTGATGGCGAGAGATGTAGTGAAGAAGAATGAAAGTGGAAAGAAGCGGGACAGCGCGTCTTGTAAACGGACCGCGGAATTGTTGCCCTGACATTATGTAGTAGATACTAGAAGTCGCTATGAATAGTTGGTAGTTGGTAGTTGATGATTGATGGAATTCACTAGTCTAGATTCTTTGTAGGATCTGTTTGAAGCTGTGATTTGCTTGCTATCTCGGTAGGTACGCATACAAAGAGGAAGTTGCTATTGCAGATGTTTCATTCTACAATATCTAGCTGCACGTATTCTCTCATGATGCATGAAATTTAACATTTAAACCTCAAGAACATTTACATCTCCATAATAGGGAGAATAGAAACTACCTATATATATATATGTATACACACAACATTCTATACCCTCATCAAAGCTTCGCATTACGCTGTCTCTCCCACGCCGCAACCGCATTCTCCCCCAAATCTGCCGCCTGCTCCTTCCTCTCCTCAATACGCTCTCTCCACATGAGATTCTCTGCATGGCCGTCCAAGATATCCAGCGAATGGCGATACATCTCCTCCTTCATGGTGCCGTAGATGCCGGTAGCAGGCTTCTTGGTCAGTCCGCGCTGTCGGATCATCGCCAGGGCCTCATCCAAGCCACCCACGGCGTCGACCAGCCCGGCCTTGACCGAGTCCGCGCCGCCGAAGCGCCGCGCCTCGAGGATCAGGTCCCGAAAGGCGGACGGGGTGAGCTTCTCGCGGAAGACGCTCATCATGGGCGCCTGCAGCGGCACGCCGAACTCGAGCTCGTTGATGCACAGGAAGCCCTTGGACGGGTTCTGGATGCGGTAGTCGTGGTACATGGCCAGCATGAGGCCGCCAGCGAAGGCGTGGCCGTTCAGCAGGCAGATGGTGGGCATGGGGTATCTGGTTGGTGCTGTCAGCGGAGGATGGGGGATGGGGAGGGGGTACTCATGGGAGTGCGTACGTCAGTAAGCGGCGGAAGAGCTTCCACAGCCATCGTTCGAGGAAGCCCTCGGTGGTGGTTGCGAGCTCGAGGTCCAGTCCGTTGCTGTAGAACTTGGGAATGCCGCTGGTGGTGATCACCACGCCCTTCGGGTAGCGGTGCTCGATGATGTCCAGGGAGAGGAGGAAAGCCTCGATGAAGTTCGGAGTGAGCCGGTTGTCCTTGGGGGAGGTGAAGGTGAGGAGATAGATGTTCTTTTCCTCGGAGGGATTGGAGCAGGCTATACTGCCTCCGGTGGAGGTGATTGGGACAGTGAAGAGTGCAGTCATGGTGGGTTCGGCAGCGTTCAGGGAGATACAGAGATATAGTGTTGTAGGTCGATTGAACCCCCAGAAACTACCATCTAATGGCACCGCTTTCTATATATAAAGCTCGGCTGATGTGGATTCTAAATTGTAATCGTCTTGAGAAAGACCGCGGTTATTTGGAGACGGTTAGATAAGCAATCACATGCGGTCATATCAACACCATGACCATGACCATCACCACCATCACAATTCGAGACCTCCTGTGAGATGATCTCGGTACTTGGCAAATCGCAGTCCCTCATCTTTATTCCATCCATACTGCCTGGCCAGATCTCTTAACACTTCTTCCGACGGTACGCCTTCCAGAACATAGCCTACAAACAATTACTACGTCATGGAGCAGATCTATATAGACATGAAGGGTGCTCACCGAATTGCTTCATCCTGCATTCTCTCCACCGGAGGACTCGTTCATCCAGCAGCTCTCGCGAGGGCTCTTTGCGATGTAGATCCCACGACTGTCGACCGCCACACTTGAGCGACTCGATCTGCTCCAGCATCTCTCCAGTATTGCTATACTGCCCCAACCACGCCTTCCGGATCACACTGTCAAGTTCTGGATGGCCCGTCCGCACCTCCGGAAGAATCAAACTCCCGCCGACCCCGACCACAAATCCCGGCTTGACCCCGTGTTCCATCTGGAAGATCAGTGAGCCCATAGCAAACCGATCCGTCGCATCGGAGATGGTCGGCGCGACACCATTGATCGGAACCGGTTGATCAGGGAAGACGTGGTTCGGCTCGCCGAATGGAGTCGAAGCACTGAATTCGCAGAGAATCGCGCAGCCCCGAGCGTCAAACACCATGTTCTCCATGCGTAGGTCTGCATGCGCGATGCCGAGCTTGTGAAGATGCGCTAGAGCATCGGTGATATCGCGGTACCACTGCAGGCGGCTCGCCGGCGCAGCGCCGTCCAGCTCCCACATGCGTCGGTAGTTGCGTAGATAGATCCCCTCTGGGTGGCCTGCGTCAATGACCTCGACGAGGTTAGGGTGCGGATGCTGGTGGAGCAGTCGCATGACGAATTTCTCGTTCTTCATCAGGTTGGATTGGAAGATGGTTTCTGAGGCGTAGAACCAGCGGTCCTGCGACGATGCGTTGGCTGTCGGCGGCTCGAATATGCGTCCGGTCTTCAGCACAATGTCGTCGTCCACTTTGTATATCTGTCCAGAAGCTTCGACTCCTATCATCACCAGATGGGCCTGCGACTGTAGCCGCATTGCATAGCTGTCGCCGGCTGTATGGTTCTCCAGGGGTTCTTCGGACTGTTCTGATCCATGTACGCTCCGTCGGCCGGACAAACATCGTAAAGCGGTTGACCACGTCAAACAGCATGTTCTATCATGTCTAGGCATCTTTGACTTCACATTGACGAACAACGACTAGCTGTGAGTCCAGCTCGTGAGCAGCCGACGATGGAAATTCCTCTCTACAACTGCATGACTAGGACGTGCGACCAGTCTGCGATCAGGGTGTGACCACATCTCATAAGTGCAGTGCCTCTCCTTTTGAATTCGACTTCGGACCGGAGTATCTCTTCGATAATGTTGTACAACAGGTCCATCAAATCTACTGAAGGGAACGACTATCCGACACAGCTGGCACGGTTTCGAATGACGCGTTCAGACGAAGGATGGCATATCAATCCCCATCTACTTTGGAGTATACTATATGCAATGCATACCAACAACAGCATTTAATCACATAAACAGCGATAAGCACTATCCATTGTAGCAGCAGAACTTGATAGTGGCAGCATCAGAAACGCACCACCGTGACGTCATGTCGATACAAGCTTTCCACCATCCATATAACATCATCCTCAACCTCCATTCAACACCCTTCCAATCTCACCCATCCTCCTAAACTACTAGACTACAATCATCAGCATGGTCCACCATCACAACCAACCCTCCCAACCTCCCAAACAAGCGGCGTACGACTCGCCCCAAAATCCCGTCACCCACTCTCCCTACGAGCAGCAACACCCCTCTCAGCCACGCCGACATGGCGACCCCGTCCCAGCGGTCTACCGTCGCACGGCCAACTCCAAGCCATCGAGCGACGAGGCCCTCGCGCACCTAATGGCCGATCGCCGTCGCGAGCAGCGCGAAATGCAGAACTCGCCGGACGTGGACCTCGAGTACGGGGTCGAACAGCAGCCCAACGAGGGCGACATTGCGTACGCCGTCGAACATCGCTCCGAGGAGGCGAGAAAGCGTGCCCAGGCCGGGGCGCATGCGGGTCCCGTCGGCAGTGCGTATGGCCCCGGTAGCCCGGCCTATCATCCTGGCGGAGAGGAGCGCGAGTATGCGGCGAATATGGATCGGAAGAAGAAAGAGCATGATCGGATGTTGGGAGAGAGGGTCGGACATAGCCCGCCTGAGCCAGATGGCGAGACCGTGGAGAGGGAGCTGTTGAGAGAACGCAAGTTGGAGGAGCGGAAGGATCTACACATCAAGGACGCTGTGCATGAGGCGACGGGAGAGCCTGTTGTTGGATCATAGGTATTATATTCGAAGATGTATTATAGTCCTGCCTTTGTTGAGCATAAAACATCGAAACAAGTAAATGTACATTTCATGACAGCCGGGTATCAAAGTAGCAAAGAACAAGGCAAGGAGCATGGACATTAAACATCGGCATCGTCTCCCTCGCCGATGGACACCTTTTTCAGAGATAAATCGCGTCGCAGATGCTGAATCCGTTCGGCCAACTTGTTCTTCAGAATGCGGTTCTGCATCTTCTCCCACCGTCCAGTTTCGGCCCGGATCAGCGCCTCCAGTTCCGCAATCTCTTCTCGCTGTTGCTGCATTTGGCGCTGCTGCTCTAACTGCTCATCATCGAGATCCTCTTCGGCTTCTCGGCGCTCTTCTCCCTCAGAATCATCACTCTCGTCGCCGGAAGTGTCGGCGGCAGGAGTCGAGGGTTTCGTCGCGGTAGGCGTGCCAGCTTGGTAAACCCCAGAATCCACAGGAGCCGGGGCTGCTGCGTTCTCTGTGGCTTCGCCATCTACTCCAGCAGCCAGCGCTGCCTCCATTTCGGCGGCGAGACTGTCCTCAAAGTCTTCAAACATCTCATCCACGGCCTCCAGTTCACCCTCGGCATCCTGCTCGTCGTCATACTCTTCTTCTTCCTCTCCGTATTCACCGGTCTGCACAAGACCTTCGGCCCGGTTCAGCGCTGCACGGTCAATCAACTCATAGCGCGGCGGACCTAGAGATGCCTCATCCTGCGCAACAAGATCCTCGACAGCTTTTTCAACTTGCTCGATCGTTCGGTGGCTGATGCGTTCGCGAAACCGTCGCTTTCTCACCCATCGTAGCGGAGGCGTCAAGCCGTGGGCATACCGCAAAGTCTTGTCATCCAGGTATTCGACTTCGGAAGGGAGAGGGTACTCGAGAGCCTCCCGCTCGTTGGAAACCGGTCCTAAAACGAGAAGCATCTGACAAATATCGGCCGATTTGTACCATCCCCGCCGGTCCCAGCTCTTCATGCCCTCGATGATACAGGGTAGGTCCACCAGTGCGGCCGCATACTGCTTGTCGCGGACCCTGAAAATTGCGCGTCGCCCTTCGCGGGTCAGCGGTTTGAACGAGAATTCCGATTTGTTGAAGAGCCTATTCTCGATGGCGTTGCGAAGATAATCACAATCTTCACCCGGGAGCATGCGTAGAATGAACTGTTCTTCGATCGCAGGGTCGATTTCTGTGTCTGACGCCTCCGAGTCGTAGCCAACGCCAACAGGGCGATTAGGGACCAGGCCCTTGTTCTTGATTCGGATAGACTGCACGCCGGGTTTCTTCGATGCGTTCAACTTCAATCGTTTGGGACCTGTTGGTTGGGATGGCGGCGCGGCTGCCGAGGGTTCCTTGAGGGCAGGCTCATCTGCCGGACGTTTCTTGGAGGATGACGGTTTCTTCTTTTTGGGCTTCGCGTCGGCTTCATCTTCAGTCGGCTTGCGCGCTATCTTTAGCGTGATCTTTCGCTGAGGTGTCTCTGATGTTGGTTGAGGAGGCGGAGGCGTTGGTTGGGATGGCGTTTCCTCTGGCTGTTTCTTCTTGCCGAAGGTGAGTTTGAGCGAGGGGCGCGGTTCTGACATGATGATAGAGTCCTTCTAGAGAACGAGGGGAGCCCCTAGCGAGGCAGAAGTATACAGAGACGATAAAGGATGAATGGTGGCGTTGAAATGACGGAGAGGTGATGGTGTTGGTGGTTGTTGGAGAATAATGCAGAGGGCCGGCGGAACGTGATCGGTGGATTCCCTTTTCGGCCCGGTTGCTTCTTCCTCTTCTTCTGTTGTTACTATTTACTCTCCATTCATCCCCCTCCTCTCCTATTGTCGCCTTTGATACCCTTATTCTTTTCTCAATAATTGAGCCTGCCTTATATTTTTCTATATTGATCGCTCCTTCCGACTGCTATCGTCCAATCCGACTCCATCATGTCGGCTCACAACCTCCATAACGCCCTTTTGCGCCCTCCCATTATCCAGATTCTACGCGCTGCAGGATTCCACGCTACACGTCCATCTGTTCTCGACACCTTGACCGATCTCACAGCCCGTTATTTGATGTACCTAGCCTCGTCCGCCACGGCTCACGCGGCCAACGCCCACCCCGGCGACCCCGTTCCCGTCCTCGAAGATATCTACCAGGCCCTGCAAGATGCAGGCGCACTGCGACCACAGCTACGCGAATGGGAGGAGGATTGGCAGGGAGAGGAAGATCTCCGAGGACTGGAGGGCTTTATATCATGGTTTACCGGTCCCAGCAATCGTGAAATCCGACGTATCGCCGGCTTTATACCCAGTGAAGGCGACATGATCGACGCCGACTTTCTCGAGAAGGAGGATTTCCTGACAGTCTTGAAGAAGAAACACAGCAAGACCGGCGAGGAGTCGCGATATGCAGGGACCGTGCTGGGGAAGAGTGCCGATGAACACCCGATCGTCATTGAGGGCGGTGCGCCCAGCATACAGGAATGGGGCTCCCAGATGCGGTCGCGTGCGCCGTATATCGCAGAGAGTGACTCCTCTGCTGTGAGCAGTGCGCCAAGTAATCTATCGGATGGGGAGGGGATGGAGGTGTGAGGTGTGAGGTGCTAATACGCCTGCGGCATTGTTGCGCGCAGCAGCATTTTACAGTGACTACAAGTCTACGCCGGCACCAGCAGATCGTCTGGCGTGCATGCATATCCCGACATCTGTTAGGAAGTACAGGTAATATGAATCTGTCTGGGTTGGGGGTCACGCGACAGGGTGTTCGGCAGCCATAGCCAGCTAGCTGGACGCTGGACATTTCCAACTTCTCCAGCAGTTGGTTCCCAGGAAGCCAAGACGCAGGACGAAAGAAGGGATGGTGAGCGATTCAGTACAAGGAAGTCAGACGGTGGTTCCGGGATGTGGTTTACTGAAACACCCCAGACGAACTGCGACAGGTAGGGAGAAGCAGCAATATCAGCCGACAACTGGTACATGCCATCTATGCTGTGTATCTACCACCTGCGAGATTCCCAGGAATTAATGGATCCATTCTGGAGACCTACGACTGCGTCAAAGTAGAGCCAGCAAGATAGACACCCAAGTGCGGCCAAAGGTCTTGGCCGCAGTGACATCAACGCTTCAACTTCCGAACTTCATTTCTTCATCATCTCCCCTCATCCAGTCCACCTCAACCATGGTCTACGCATTTGAGCTCCCCTCCACTGGCCATCTTTCTTTCCAGACTTCTCTCGCATCCACATCACATCCTTCTTTACCGCAGGCTGCCTCCACCGCCCGCCATGCCTTGCGACAAGCCCTCAAGACTCACAAGCGTCTGCCCCGCGGCGCCCAACGCGACGCGAATCTGCCCTCCATCCTGACCGCAATCACCGAATATCTTCCCTACCTTCTCACGATCTCCAAAGCCCTCAACACGACACCCTTGGACCCAAACTCGCCCGTTACATCCGTCGATCTCACCCTCCGCAGCGACATTCAGCCGGAATGGCGTCCCACGCTGACAGCCAACACTGCGACCCGCGCATTAAAACACCCAGCGCCCCGCGTTCGCGGACAGGGCATTGACTTTGAAATCGCTTTCGTTCTCACAACAATGGGATACGTGTTAAGCCAGATGGCGTACTCGGGCGTCGTGCGCACGCTCTACAACCGCACCACCCCGACCCAAGAACAGCGCACCGTCGCTGTCCAAACCGCCACCAAACACCTCCTCCAAGCTAGCGCCGTACACACCCTCCTGGCCTCCATGCCTCCCGTCACGACCTCCGGTGGCGGAGGCAGCATCCTCCCGGACCTTGACCCCGCCACGCAGAATGCGCTGTCTTCACTCGCCCTGGCCGAAGCCACCCTTCTGGCTGTCCTCAAGGACGACTCCTACGTCGCGGCCTGTATCCAGTCGCGCAATCCAAACGACAAGGATTGGATGGTGCGCCCCCCCGAGATCCCGAAGGTGCGCGCGCACCTCTTCGCCCGGCTGTGCCTCCGTGCTGCCGAGTACGCCGACCAAGCAGGTGCGGGGCTCGGCTCAGTGCGTGTCGACGGAGGCAAGTCCGGCATTGACGAGGACCTGACACGGTATGTCGCGGTGCTGGGGCGCGTGGCGCGCGCGAGAGCCTGTCGATTCTTCGGGGTGGATGCCGAACTGGCGGGAAAAATTGGTGAGGGGATTGCTTGGCTACGGGCGGCGAAGGGCGCACTGGGCGTTCGGGGCGCTCGCCCCGATGAGACGGAAACGAAGAGCCGGGGGTTGTCGCGGCTGAAGCAGGGGTGGATGGAGCGACGGGAAGAACGTCGCATGGAGAAGGATGCGGGCAGTCGGGATTATCACGAAAAGGGCGAGCTAAGTCCGGGCGACCATGCCGGGCGTGAGGAGGAGGGGCGTGTGATCGAGATGTTGGAGACGAAGTGGGTACGGATGAACGATACAGTATGTTCCATTCCCGATTGCCTTCTACACTCCCGTGCTGACCATCTTCCAGATAAATACACAGCTGATTCCGCCCTCTGCGGACCTCCAGGCGAATCTGCCTTCAGGCCGAGATATCCATTCACCCCCGGGGCCGTACAAGATCCCGACCCTGGACGCAGAGGAGCTGGCGCAGATGCGCGCACCGCCCATGGCAGACGAACTGGGAATGAGCAGTGACATGGACAGTGACGAGGAGCCGGTCGGGGGACTGAGATCTACCACTCCTGGTGGACTCCCCGAGCGGACAGACAGTGCCTACTATTAGATCCTGTCTTTGGAATTACCGCCATACATGTTGATATCGAAACCCTGGACACAGCGTACACGGGAGACCAGCAGATTTGAACAAGAGATAGAACTGTGATATATACAATACAGACACAACTGAAACGGACCTCTTCCTCTAGCCCCAGCGGCTCCTCAATGCACGAGACGCACGTAAAAAGAACAGAAACCATTCAATGTATTCAGCTAAAACAAACCAGAACACACCCAGACGAGAAAAAAAGAAACCCTAAAGAAAAGCCACATCCACGCTCCGCTCACGCCGACTTCTCGCCGGAGAAATAGTTCTTCTCCTGGAACAGGTAACCCTTGATCTTGCGCTCACTCAGCAGCTCAAAGTATTTTTCTACCGCAAAAAAATTAGCACACGCCCACCTTACATCCACCGAACGCCAGGCGAAAGGCAGAAGAAGAAGAAGAAGAAGAAGAAGAAGGACAAGGAACAAACTCACCCCTCAACGCCCCACACTTCTCCAGATGGTTGGCGCCCTCGCGCGCATAGCACTTGCCCAATTCCTCGCCGACGAGCCGGGACATCATGCTGCGCACCCATTGCTCGCGGATGATGGCGTCGCGGGCGTTGTGGACGGCGACGTTGTCCTCGAAGTCGACGCCCTCGTAGGTCGGGGGCACGGTGGGCTTCTTGGCGAGGAAGGCGGCGGACTCGGGGGTAGGCATTTTGGATGGGAGGATTCGTGGGAGGGTCAATTGACGGGGTCGGAGGGAGGAGGCGGTCCGATGTTCGAGCTTGGGGTGGGTGCGGGACGATTGGTGAGGTGTATGAAGAGTTGAGGCTGCTTGCCGGCCGGCGTTTTCTGATGTCGTCGGAGGCCGGAGGTTAATGCCGAATTGGTGGTTGCTGATTGGTGGGTGTGTGGGCGGTCGGGTGTGGGTGACTAAGCTGTGTATGTTGAGTCAGCGGGGCATATCTCTGCTCCATATTGAAGATGTGTACATTACAACCACCGCACTACAGATGCGTTTGGTGATTCAAAGATTTCAGTAGGATGAGGATTGGCTGAGGTCAGTCATATCTCTGCCATCTAAGCAACAGTACCTCCGCGGGTACGGGAGAAGAAGTATACTTGATGTGGTAAGGACCATGCATACACAAGATCATGTATTAGCTACCAACGCCCGCAAATGGCATATTCAATGCATATCCTCTTTAATATGGAATCCTCTAGATGCGCCAAATATACCCAAACAATAAGCCACGCATACTCCAAAAGACAGCATAGTAAGACATCAGCAAGAATCAGAAAATGCATCAATCATCACACATAGCACCGTTCACTGCTGTGGTTGGTCCTTCCCACCAAAGAGCCAGTGATACCACCCGCTCAGGTTGGAGCGCATGCGCTCCCAGACCGACCGGTTGAGCCATCTGCTGCGCTCGCGGTATTGTACCATCTCGGACCAACAGTCGCGACCGAACTGGCACCCCGCCATGTTGACCATAAAGTCATGCCCGTCTTCCTGGTAGTGGACGTCCGGGTTGTCGCCGTCGCCGCACGCCCCCGGCGGGAACGAGTTGATGTAGCGCTGCGGGACAAAAGCCACGCTGCTGCGGATCCACGGCTGCGTTGAGTACAGATACTCCAGCGCATCCTGCTCCTTGTGCTCCCACTCCATGTGTTTCTGCTCGTACATGACTGGGTCCCACCACGCGTCGAGCAGGCGCTCCGACCAGAGCGAGCGACGGATGAAGAACGAGCCGAGGTTGAACCCACCGCAGTCTTGCGACAGGATGAACTGGATCGACGACGGGTGCTCGTCGCCGGCGGCCGAGCGCGAGACGTCGTCCAGATATGCGTCCGTGAACGGATGCGTGATATTCAGCGGGTTGTAGAAGTTGATATCCCGGTAGGTGATATCCTGCAGGCGGTTGAAGATGTGATCCTGCAGCGAATACGACTGCTCCATGATCCACGTATTCAGATCGAGCCACCAGAACCTGCGCCGCGTCAGCCAAACACCCCGCGCAAGGAACGCAGGGAACCTACCACTCCGCTTCGGGGTACTTGCGCATAGTGTCGCGAATCAGATCGACTTTCTCCCAGCTCTCGCGCCACTCATGCGAATATCGTTTCTGGGCTAGCATGTTCACGAGCTCCAGATCATAACCCCACCGTTTGGTATACTCCTGTTTATTCCAGATGCTGTTGCGCTCAATGGCCCACTCGCGGGCACCTTTCCACTCCATGACCCCGCCCTCCACGTTGGACTCAAGAATGATCACGAACTTGCGACCCCCTCCAAACGACGACCGGCGAAACCGCTCCGTAACCGCTGTCCCCGTCAGCACACTCCTTCCACCAACAGAGCACAAATATACACTTACCGTTCCAAAAGAACAGATACACCACGCCTAGCAGCATCAACAGCGCCAGGAACCGCGATCGCTTCCGTCGGAACATACGCCCGAACCCGAACAAGCGCCAGCCCCGTCCGGACCCGAACCCCCGCCCCCGGCCATATCCCGCATGTTCCTTCTCCGTGTAGTAACCGTTCGGGGCGCCGTTAGCCCCGGAGCCGAGACGGAAGCGCGGTAAGGTGGCGGACAGCTGGCGGCGCGAGCGCGAGAAGAAGCCGTTGTTGCGGGTGGAAAACGAGGGATAGCCGCGGACTTCGTCGCTTTTGGCTTTGGCGGCGGCCCAGGAGATTCCCCCCGGTCCGAGGGAGTTGGGCGACAAATATCCGCTGCGTGGTGTTGACGCGCCACTGCCCGGGGTCAGTCCGGGACTAGACCACCCTGCTCCCACGGGGTGGGGAGAGGGTGATCGCGAAATGGACATGGACGGCGGGGGAGCGTCGTAGCTGGCGACGCAGCCAGAAGAGATGAAAGTTGTTGAATCTGGAGGATTTGGCGACGACGGCAGACAGAGAGATAGATCGAGGGGTTCGGTCGAGGAGGAGATAACGGCGTAAGGAAGACCCTGAGAGATCGGCGTTTAAGGTGATATTTTTTTACGAGGGATCTTCCCGGGTTAAAAAGGGCAATGATCGGAGGGGCAGTCCAGAACGAAGGGCGAACCGAATAAAAACCAGATTAGAAGATTACAATAGCGTAGAGGAGTGAAAAAAAGGGGGAATGAAGCAAAGGAACGAACGAGCGACAGTGGCCAGAAGGAGGAAAGGGAGAGCGAGAGAAGGTCCGGATAGAGAAATGGTTAAATGAGGTGAGAATCCACCGGCCGTGAACGGGCAGCCCAAGCCCGTTTGCGGTGGGGCCTCGTATAGTTCGCTGATGTCAGAGCTGCATCTCTCCTGGTCTGGTTATGAGGGTGATTTCGAAATAGGCTGCATATATTTGTGCTATCGTACCTCGATAGATCTATAGAGCTATATTCATGTATCCTCTGTCCTTATAGATCTTGTCGGGGTTGCGTGCAGACCTGCAGAAATCGGCGAAATTAGCCCAATTCCCCTGGCTCCACCGGCGCTTTGGCCCGCAGTCCCTGGTTACATTAACTAATCTTCCCCGGAATGTACCTAGGTACATACAGTACATAGTTAGCGAGATGAAGTACCACATGAAGTACCTCCATCGGTGACTCGCATTGATCACCCCTCGATACATCACCTCGCTACGATCCACTGGCCAGGTCCACGGCCTGCTTGCATCATCCGGATTAGATTCATTTCCTACTGTACCGAGTAGATAGATAGATAGTCTGGAGATAAGCGCACCAACATCCAACTCCACCCGCAGAGAAGAGATGCCAAAAATAACCATCCCAATATAACTACATACAACCCAAGGCCAGCCTATTCAAGAAACGGCCTACTTCTTCTCCACCTCTCTCCGCCCCGGTAACTGGTTCGCCGCATCCCCCTTCGGCATCAGCACTTTCCGCACCGTGAAACCCTTCTCTTCCGGGGGTCGCGCCCGCGCACTGTCGCCATGGTAGAACTCGCACTGGAACTTCAGGAACTTGTGCCGATGCTGGTACACCGTGATGATGTCCCCCGTGTAGAGCTTGCCGAAATGGAACCCCTGCCGACCGGGATCCCCGTCCGGCCCGCGGCGCAGCTCCGTCCCGTTCACCCAGATGCATTTCCGCGTCTTGGTCGACAGGATCGCCATCACGCCCGGCACCGCCATCCAATCCTCGCCCGCCCGGATTCGGCTCTCGATCGCCGGGGCCCAGAACGTTACCTCCAGTGCATACGCCGGGATCCGCGTGTCCATCGGGTCCGGGTAACAGACCGTCGCTTGGGGGCCACGGCCCCACGAGGTCATGCGGTCTTGAAGGTCGATACTTAAGTCGAAGATGGATCCCGGGACGGTCGTCAGCCGGCCGAGGACCATCCGGGGTTCCTTGGGTTGATGCAGAATCCTCGGGGCATCACCATCCGTGCGCTCTGGGTAGTCCAAGATCGACTGTCCAGTGCGAGCGTCAATCGTATTGGCAAGTTCAATGTCGAAGATTTCCCCAGGATTTGTCTCTAAAGCCCCTGAACGCGCCAATGTTGTGGTCGTGGACGTGGTCGATGGCCCCTGGTTGGCAGTCTCCGGGCTGGACCGTTCGCTGGCGGTATCCGGCACCTGTAGCTCGATTCGACGACTAAACGCTGATGCTTTGGGGGTATCCTCATTGCCAACGGGCGCTACGTTACCGATGGGACCGCTCTCCCGCGGGCTAATTTGCCGTTCCGGCGTCCGGACGGCGGGCGGGAGATTGGTCGAAAGGCCAGGGTGCCACGTGGAGTTCATGTTCAGCTGCCCAACGAGATTCTCAGCTCCCATCAAGCTTGGTGCGGGTCCAGCAACGGGGTTTTCCGGGAGGGATAGGACGGAGTTCAGACTGTTGCCGTCGCTGATTATCGACTCACCAGTGGAGGAAACGAAGTCATGGATGAAATGGTCGCTCTCGAAGGCAGGACCGTCAGCCCCTAGCGCATGCGAGCTGCGCAGGGCGGAGGGCGTAATCTCGCCAAAGAGACGCCTGGGGGTGGAGTCAGCAGCAGCGGGAACTTCCTTAAAGCTGTCGATATTGGGCAGTGATGGGTAGCGGATATCCACAGGAGGGCAGTCGATCCGGGGTCGCTTGGATTGTGTTAAATCGCTGTCCTTGTCACCGGAGTCATCTGGGATCTGCTCTTCATCGTGGATGGAGAGCTGCGAAGCGTCCAGTTCCTCCTCCACATCTTCCCCAATGTCAGACAGCCCCTCGGGACTGATGGACTGTAGGACATCGTAATCATACTCGTCAATATCCTCAACCTCCGCAATCCACGGATGTTGAAAGCACTCTCGCTCCGTTGGACGGGAATGCGGATCCCGGTTCAACAGTCGCGCCACAAAGTCGACTCCAGCCTCGGAGATGCCCTCCCGCCGTAGTACATCGAAGTCAGCATCCGTAGTCATGATGTTCCTCAGCATCTGGGCTCCTCGGTCGTCCCCCCGTCCCGTATACGCTGGAACACCGGCAAGAATGTGGTATAACACCGCACCTAGGGACCACATATCGACAGACTGGTCGTACGGGGATTTTTTCGGTGGCCTGATCCATTAGCGGAACTCCGGCAGGGGGTAACAGGGGAATACTTACGGATCACCCAGCCTGCGTCTTTTCCTGACCTCGCCGCGCCGGTAGTTCTCATAATCGGGGTACACCTCCGGAGCGCAGTACAACAGTGTGCCACAGAAGGTCTTGAGGAACGTCTCCTCCTGGACCACTTTTGACAAACCAAAGTCGGACAGCTTCACCTTTAAGGGGTCTAGTGATGCAATCAAGATGTTGTCTGGTTTGATATCACGATGGGTAATCTTCCGTTTGTGAAGATAATGCAGTGCGTGGAGGATCTGACGGGCCACGGGCCTGACCATATCTTCGGGAAGCTTGCCAGTGGTTTGCAAGTAGGTGGACAGCTCGCCACCTGGGACATACTCCATGATGATGTAGATCCATCGATCATGTTCGTGGTGGTCGACATACTGAACGATGTTTGGCTGTTCGTTGAGAGTTAGCAACCATCCGCCCACCAACGAAGCCTGGAATACTTACATGCTTGAGGTCCCGCATGATCTTCATCTCGTTGTCCACTTTCTGGTCCAAGATTCCGTTCTTCATGAAGCGCCTCTTATCGAGCTCCTTGGCAGCATACACGATCCCTTGCTGCTTCGTTGCGAGTTTGTAGACCGTCGCAAAAGCGCCTTTTCCGATCTGACCAGTGACGTTGTACATCGAACCGCCCGTCCAGTGCATCCCGTACGAGTTCGACACGGCGAAATGTAAGCTCGGCTGAGCCGAGGTGTGACGCACCTTAGGTTGCACCGCAACGGTAGCTGGCCGATGCTTTTGAACACGCTCGAAGTAACGGATCAAATTGTCTGTGTACTGCATATGATAGCCATCGCGCGCCGGAATGCGCACCACGAAACGGATTTCGTCAGAGGACAGCGTGCCGTTCATCACTTGGATGACGGAGCCGCTGGTTAGCATTCGACTGTTGTCTTTTTGTGTCTTGCGCAGGCGGTGGTTGTCTACGATGGTGCCATTTGTGGAGACATCCTCGAGCATGAGAATCACGTCTTCGGTGAGATAGATCCGGAAATGCATGTTCGAGACCCGTTTGGAGTTGGCGTCCGTGAGGAGCAGGTCACAGCGTTGCTTGTTGCGCCCAAAGCAAAATCCCGCAGAAAGATCGTGCACGTTTGATGACAATCTGAGGGCGATATCCAGCGCGGCAGTGTCTGAATCTTCATACTCGAGCTCTTGTCGTTGAAGGATGTGCTGCGGTGCATGACGGGCCGTGACGGCGACTGCCTGATGGGCGGCTGGGGAATTCGGATGCAGGATGCAAATGATATCTGACAGGTCCTCCTCGTGCAGACCGGAGTTGTTGTATCCCATGCGCCGCGGATCCGTACATGGCTGGGTGGATTCCTGAGTTGCCTCCATTGAACAAAAATATCGATAATGATGCAATCTGACAAAAGATCGATGGAAGCTGAAAGAGAAGGCAGAAAGGAAATTACTGTCAAAATGCAACAAAATCTAGGGTATAGTCGTGGATGAGAAAAAATGCGAAAAAGATGCTTGCATAACCAATACGATCGTTAAGAAAGTGTCAAAACATGTACCTGTCGAGGATCAGCTCCTGCGTCCATCGATTGGAAGCAGAGGAAGAAGCGGGATAATGCCAGAGACTACCTTTATATGAAGTCCAACCAATACACAATAACGTGAGGCAATTTTGAAGTTCGTTGTTGATATCCCTTGCCTTCCAGAGACGATTCCCAACTATGTCCACGTGCTGAGAACCAAAGACGGGAGAGGATCTCCGACAGTCCAAGAGTCAACGTTGATGCGTCGATTTGAGAGATTTCACCAAGATGGTGTCCCAATGTGAACAGATTTGAGGTGGTATATTGGGGTGAGGCTGATCGTAGCTCGGCGGGCGAGGCAGGGCGATAGGTTATTTCCAAAAAGACGAAGACATGTGAGAGCAGGCGTTCAGTTCGGGTCCATCAAGCGACCCGTTTGTGGGCGTAAGGAGGGAGGAATTCTATGTCTGTGGGAAAGAATCCAGTCAGTCCCCAAGCTGTCAATCATCGAGTCGAGTGTGTACACGAAGGGTCAAAACTCACACAGTCAACGAGTCCCCATCAACAATCCACTGCATCACCGAGGCAGACAGTTTCGGCAATGGGCTCCGTTTGACGGGGGAAAATCGACCACGGAGACAAGTCCAGATCCTGTCCGAGAGAAGGTAGTCGTCGTCCGAGGAACGAGAAGAGAGCAAGGCTGGGAACCGGCGGGCTTTATCTTAGCTTCGATTTATTTTGGGGCGGAGGTCGGCGGAGCCTCAGGCAGCATCAGCTCCGTGCCTGAGGCTCCGCACGCTCCCATGGCTCAACCAATCGGAGGGGCGGATTCTCCATATAGCAGAGACAGGGCAACCATGGGACAACCACCGGATGGATCGGCGTTTACATTCTATACACGCGGTTACTACCTAGGTATTGATCTATTCTACAGCTGCTTGCTTCCATACGGCCGACTCTGTACGTCACTCCGTTGGAAGTCCCCCTTCATTGCCACATCAAACACCTCCTCCAGCCGGGAAAGGGACTCCTCAGACACCTCTACAAGCGATAGTTAGCGCCATCTTCCAATAGCCATGGTTTCATATGAAGGTATAAGGGTAAACTCACGGTAGTGAACGACAATCCGTCCTCCCAGCAATTGCAGACCCTTAGTCTTTCCGATCTCCGCCAGGTCATTGGGTCCCAGTCCAGAGGACTCCGTATCAATCCAGACCATGTTCGTCTCCACGGGGTGCAGCAGCTTACCTCCCCGGCTGGTCCACATCTCCGCTACCCGTTTGGCCTTGACATGTGTTTCCGCCAGCTTTCCTCCCTGTCCATTGGGCTCGGGGCCAAAGGTCTCCTCGACTGCCACCCGTGCGGCTGCAGAGATCACACCGGCTTGTCGAACGCCTCCACCGATTGATTTGCGGAACCACCGGGCCCGCTTGATGAACGCGGAGGACCCAACGATGATGCTACCAATAGGGGCGCCGAGACCCTTCGAGAAGCAGAGGCTGACACTATCAAAAAGGCCCGCGTACTCGGGCAGACTGCCCGCGCCCGATACCGCAGCTTCCCATAACCGGGCACCGTCCAGGTGCACCTTGATATCGTTGGAGTGGGCCCACTCCGTGATTCGCCGTGCCTCAGCCAGAGGCATAATCATTCCATCAAGGGTATTCTCCAGGCTGATCACCTTGGTCGGGCAGTGGTGGATATCGTCGTCCAGCACGGCGTATTTCTGGATGTCCTCGAGAGTGAGGTAGGCGCCATTCCTCGGAACCACGGTTTGGACCATCGCTCCGGTCAAGGAGCTAACCCCTCCCGCCTCGTAGCAGACAATGTGGGAGCGGTGATCGCACAGGACTGAATATGGCGGCTGCGCCAGGTGTGTCCGCAGCGCCACCTGGTTGCCCATCGTACCCGACATCACCAACAGCGCATCCTCATGACCTGTACGTCGTGCGACATAGGCTTGTAGGTCATTCGTGACGGGATCTTCGCCGAATACATCGTCTAGGAGGGTGGTTTGACAGATAGCCTCCAGCATTGACGGAGTGGGTTTCGTCATTGTGTCGCCTGTTTTCGCAGAATTGTCAGCAGCTTTCTCGGGACTTCATTGCAAGGGGACGAAATACTTCGCAGGTCGAACTCAGCAGCTCCTGCACCGTGCCAGGAGCTCGGCTTGCCGTTGGGCCCGTTCGATGTTGTGGATGCCATGGCGAATTTCTGACCGCAATACCTGGCCCTTTGTACTGAACCAACAGATCCAAAGCGCGGTAGTGGGCGGAGAAGTGAGCGTGTGGAGGGACGCATCCAGTGAAGTCAATTGGCACGATGGTTGCGATAGGATGGTGCGGAGTGCAAACTGACGCAGGGACTCTTACTCTTCGGCGGGGTGCGGGGAGAAGACCGATTGTCCCAATCGGGTATAGCGGAAAGAGCGCCAACATCTACTTCGACAAAATTTACACTCATGGAACCGACTTCTGTTCTGTGATGCTTCCTTATACAACGGTGTCAAGGGCACCATTGATACACATTCCAAAACCCCTGCCAAATCTCACTCAAGCAGAATCCAGTGGCCATACCTCCTTGCAGTTGTCCTGGACATTCTGCACAGCAGCCTTCGTATCCGGATCAAGGCTGTCTAGCTCAGCACTCGTGATTGAGGTCAAGTATGTGCCCAAACGAGTTCTTGCATTCTCGAATCCCGCTTTGTACATGCCCTCAAACCATTTTTGGTGGGCAGTCTTGAAATCCAGACCATCTGGTTTGTAAACCTCGCTGCTTGTCTGCAATTGATCCCTGTCAAACAGTCAGCAATAGTACTTAGAACCAAATCAGACCATCAGACGCACAAAACAGCCTCCAAGGCATTATTGGTGATCACCATCCGATCTCTGATCGCCTTGTGATTCATGTATTTGCAGACAGTGGCGATGCGGCCCAGCGAACAGACACGCTGGTTCAGAGTCTTCTTGCTGAAACTGGCATCGATATTATTCCCGTTGAACATCTGTCGTTGTTAATCGATAATTCCTCAACCCACCAGGATAGCCTATGACTCACATCATATTTCATACTATTCTGGATCTGAGGCAGCAGAGCCATCCGTTCGCCGCTGGTCCATGTCGTGCCCAGGTTCTGCATGAGCGCCTCGGAGTAATTTCCAGCATCCCGCGGAGTCTTCGTATCTATCACCACACCCAATTTGTTTCCAAAGGTATTGACGGCGCCTTTGCATTTTGTATCATCCCCAACTGTGCTGCCGTCAATAGCAGGATACTTCTCATCCACCAAGTGCTGGATGAAATCGCGGATCCAGTTGCCCTCGTAAATGTGCTCCGCTGAAAGCAATCAGTCAACATATATCGAGAGGGAAAGTAGGAAACACTGCACTTACAAGCCCATCCTTTCTGTGTCACCAGCGCTCGATCCGCCTTCGTTAGGGTATCGGGTAGCTTGTCCATACTCCACGTGCTGGCAGGACATTCTTCATCTTCGTCCTCTCCACAACCCATGCCAGGCTTCATGATAGGGACCTGCAGTTTATTCCTCAAGCTGGTAGGTTTCTGATATTTCTGAGGCCAGATCTCATGTTTCTTCTCTTCATCGCATCCAAGAAGATAGGGCTTTCTCGTCAGATAGGCCGCGCTCTTCTCGTCACGCTTGGCCAGTCTTAACGAGCGTTCAGCTATGTTCGCCCCATCATCCTCTGAGTCGGTGTATCCTCCGGGAGGGTACGAGTCATCTGGATCAAAGGTATGTTGCTCGGGAATGCAGGCGCCTGGGGACTGTTTGCCAAAGGCAAGACACAGCTGGGGGAACGTATAGAGGGCGGGTGTCTCATAGAGTGTGACATCCAGAAAGACGTCCTTGTCACCCTTCAGTTCAGTGTAGCCCTGAAGACCCAGGCTGGCCCCGAGGCTAGCATCGAGCTTGAGTCCGAAAGGTTTGCCAGTATCGTCACCACAGAAACCATCGACGTCTGAAATGGTCAGCTCGCAATACTAGGATACGAACATGTTGACAGGACTCACTATAGCCAGCGGACGCGGTCACCGTGACATCTGGGACTTTAATGCCGATTTCAACGTTCACACCATTCTCATCTAAGCATGTCTGTTAAATCTGTGTGTTACAGTATGGTGGAAGATCTACTCACCCAGGACTTCGATACTAGCTGCGACAGCAACCTCCGTGTACACATGAGCTGTAGCATCAATCTGAACAGATACCTCCAAGGGGTCTGTCTCAATTTCGGGGATCCAGCCCGATATCTCCACGGGGTTCTTGCTCGCCAGGTCTACTTTGGCAACGGAATCATCCGGCACGCTTGCGGTGATTCCGGTGCTCACCCGGGCGTCACCAACAATCCGTTCAATTGTATAACCGGCGTTAATCTTGACGTTTGGTCCAAACTGGAGCACTCCGGGGACCCGCCATCCACTCGGCAGCGGTAGTTCCAGCAGCGTAAACTCATCGCCCGGCGCAGGCAATGTGTCAAAATCAACTTCACCATGGAACGTGAGACTCAGGCCAAGATGCGCAGCAATGCCATGGGGGGTGGCAGAAACCTCGAACTTGTCGATGCCTCCGAATACACTGCCCTCAATGTGACCTGCAAACTGCAAAGTGCCCTGGGTGCCACAGTCCTCACATTCAATGGCAAGGTAGGCATCCACATAGGGCGTCGTCATGCTCCAGTTCGCGATCTCGCTCGGGAAGGACGAGCTCAGGTCCACCGTGAAGGCTTTGCTAAGGTCAAAATCGAGCCACCGCTTGCTCTTGCCGCCGCTTCCAAGCACGATGTCACCAAAGTCCATATTGTACGAGTTGGAAACCTTCTGCCAGGTGCTCTGCACAGAATCCAAGGTGATCGTTGTAGTCTTGTCTGCAAATGCAGCGTTGCTGACAACCCATGGATTCCGGGCTTTGGGGTCACCACACCCCTTCCAATTAGCAACGACAACAAAGCTCCGCAGGTCATTGTAGTTGACCCAGTTCCAGGCAAACTTCGCAGCTGCATAGAAGAGCTTATTGTTGAACTTGAGCACCATCTTGTCACCGCAAGTTACTGACTCCAGTGCAAAGGCGACCTTGTCCAAGTCGAGGATCTTTTCATCCTGCTTGGAGTAGACCACCATGCTCACAGCAGTGACCTTGGTATTGGCCTCTATATTCGGGAATTAGACCAATCTCTGATGTAGCAAGACGACAATGTACCTTGTCCAGAAGCCCACATGAACTTCTCGTGGTCCTGCAGACCGACACTCTGGGCGGCATCGTCCCTCTTGGAGAGGTGATCCATATCCCAGACATGGCGGGGAAGAGGGTGAAGGTCAATGAACTCATTGGAGGCGGCTGAAACTAGACCGACGAGCCATAAAATGGCAAGGGAAAGCAGATGTCTCTTCATCGTGGCCTGATTCGACTATAATAGAAGAGATATCTAGACAACCCCGTCCCACTGAAGCACGAGGCAGGCCATTCTTATAGTTCTACATGATCCTCGTGTGTACTTGTGCCTCCCCTCCTCCCAGAATACCTTTTCGATGGAGCACCTCGGAAATTACATTTCAGGTAAAATCTGCCGTGCCGTGCTATACAAAAGTAAGCCCTAATGGGTTGAATCTAGAATCGCAGAGCTGAATACGAGCATCCCCAGGTCCAATCCAAGCAACTTTCCACCCACACTGCCACTCCAGAAATCACCGTCTTGGCGTCTATAGTCCTGCAATGTATGGGGATACGAGACATGCCGGTGTCGAGAATGGCGGAAAGTATTAGCCGCATACTCTATAAAGAAAGGACCAGTAACATATTGATCTAAGGTAAGCCAAGTGACACTGTTACATTTGGTGGCTTTTCCAGCCCGCGATGCCCAGTGTTATATATGCCCCCCGCTTAGAGATCTCGTATCTGGCTTGCCGCTTGCCCCTGGGCGTCAATTCCTGAATTCCGCCTCATGTCCAGTCAACTACCGAACAGCAAGAAATTCTAGCAAACTGAAAATTGAGGACAATTGAGAATGGGTTGCAGTAACTTTGAAGTGCCATTTCTCCCAGGATCAGGGTCGAGCCGACCTGCCTCAGTATCTGACTGCCATACTCTGTGTTACGTCTTTCTAAACCGAGTGTTGATGTCTGTAGGGCCCTTTCATACAGTTTTACAAATATGGCCATTATCCTCTGCGCAATCCCTCCCGCGCTGGTTATGGTCTAGTATGAATACTTCTAGGCTTCTAGGCGTTTGTCGCTAATAATACACTGACACTATCTTATAAACGGTAACCATTCCGGCACTTAGGACGCTTTGACCTGGTTCTGGATTCTGCAACTTCTTCTCCTATATGTTGACATCTCGTACGGAGCCCACTTTCACATAGCGTTGCTGTCACAAGCATAGGCAGCCTGGTGAACTTCATTTGACATAGCGTCTGGTCTATCAATGCCTCTCTGGGAAAGCTCGACATGACTGGTCTTCTCCGCAGTGCTCCAGACACTACTTCGTCTTCCTTGTAATTAGTTCTATTCAGCCGCACATTCGTACGTCCAACATGCTGCTTTGCTTGCATCCGGCGGATTGGCCTGCTGACCATGTGGTAGTAGTCTAGTCAAACCTTCTCCGCAAAGTCGTATGGTGCCCTGTACAAGGATCCAGGGTCTAAAAATCACCTAAACCGCGCATTGCTCTAAAATGGACATCTGAAAACCATAATCGAGTGACTACATGATCCCCCGACCCGATCCGCCAAGCAGATCCCTCGCCGAATACCACCGCATACGATCTACATCATTTCCAAAAGGCTTCCTTGACATTTAAAACGATCGAACTTGGAGGTATCAGGGGGAAACGAAGTTACAATTAGGTACCTATTCGTATAGCTCATAGTCCGAGATGAGAATCTGCACATCGGAACATGGCTCGTGCTTCTCAAGCACTTTGAGTACTTCAATTCGTCGACGGTAACCCTCGTCGTCTGTATCTTTGAGACATATGATGACGAATCGGCCGTTGATTTTGTGACCCCATCCTATTGTTTCCACTGGCAATCATCGCGTAGTTGCCACGATCAATGCAATCTGGGCATGGCTCTCTCCTTGTGGATTGGCCCATATATTCCGGCCCAGTCTTCATAACTCCACAGCTACCGCATCCATCCCAGGGTATCAGGGCGGGCGGCGCATCTTTGAGCGGGTCGCCGCAAAGGAACCTGACGTTCGATATGAGGCCTTTGCACATGTTGAATAGGAGAAGTCGTAGAGACCTAATGTTTGAGTATCTGCTTTGTTGAGTCGTAGTCAGTAGATGGTCGTTTAGATGAGGGAAGATACAATACCTTTCTCTTCTATCACAAATAATTGCGAGCCTGGGTATATGAGACACCTTGTACCAATTGCGCCCTTAAATGAGCAAAGGCGGCTTCGTTCTGACCCCTGCACAGATGCAGCCGTGTGCGTCAGATGAGCAGCACAAGAGGGGACAGAGCCAGTAACAAAGCTAATATGATTAGATTATACATCCTAATCAGGTAGTGATGCTGGACTAACCCCCTCTTCCCCTCCCAGAAGTCATCTTAATTTACAAAAGACTTCTTGGTATCAGCCTCACTTTACAGTCCTAGTCCTAGAGCTAGAAAAGGGTCTTGTTGCTTCTGCTCATCACGACGTCAGTTCATTGTTGGTACAAGATCGGTCTTTGGATTCTTAGCAAAGAAAATTGGGATATGAACAGGACAGTTGGTCCTCCATGATTAAGTGGAGGAAGACCTGGAAGTCAGATGACTCTATCCTGACCTGACCAACAGTAGGTGTAACATCTCGCTATCCTTGGTCCACGTGTCGACTTGTGGCTAAAAGGCTAGAATAATATCACCATCCCACGCAGAATCCTCCAGACAAGACTGAAGCACTTTAAACAACGAGAGATCCCACTTCAGCCGTAAAACCAGGCTCCCATCTTGTTCATGATCACAATCCGAATCTAACATGTCCGTGACAACCTACGTCCCAAAACCAGCGATGGAAAACAAGCTAGTCGTCTGTATCTACATAGACAACACCAATCTATGGATCGAAGGTCGGAAGACATACGCTAAGAAAAAGGGTCTCGACACGAGGACAGATCCAACGTGGCGGTTTGATGTCGGTCGCTTGAAGACTACCCTCCTGAAGAAAATCACTTTACCTTCTGAAAATGTAGAGGTCAAAACCAACCTGTATGGCTCCAGACCACCTCCAGTCGACACTGTGTGGGAAGCAATCAAGTGCCATGAAGTCTATATCCACACATCGAAGCGAAGTACATGGACAGGGGGCGAGAAAGGCGTGGACCAGCAACCCACTGCCGACGCCGCATTTCAAGTATCCGCTGATTATTACACCGAGGTCTCAAGCGAGTATATAATCGTCTCCGGTGACCGAGACCTTCTTTCGGCGGTCAATAAAATCGCCGACAGCGGTTTTCCTGTCCACGTTTGGTCGTGGAAGGATAGCCTCGCCAGTGCATATTACAAGGGAGAACAGAAAGACCGTATCCACGTGCATCTGCTTGATGAGTATATCGAGGATATCGGCTTCTGCGAGACTACCTTTCGCGTTGACCGCAGTACCATTGACCCTCACAGCATCGTGGTCATTGATCCGCTGCCAAAGGCCGATGCTATTGATGAGCTCGTCTCGAAGTTAAAGACCCCGGTATATCGGTACGAGTGTCGTACGAAGCGACCGAATGCATCCAACAGAGATCTCGTCATTATACCAGCGCTAGCCAGGATGATGAAGCCCGCCGACCTCGAGGATTTATTCTCAGCATGTGAAAGCGAGACTTGAGCCTACCGGCCTCACTGTACTTTCGTACTTTGAGTACTCTCAACGTTCTACCAAAGACTCTCGTGAAGAGCTGGCAATCTCCAATCGGTTCGACGAACTACTGCACGTGGATAATGAGCTCGAAAGATATGCCGAAGGTGTTGATAACAAAGGCCACAAGGCAGAGGAGAACAGCGAGTTCACCGAAGTTAATACTCGGTCAAGGCAACGGATGTTGTATATCAAGCGTAACGAAGAAAAGGCTCGTAGCCTCTGTCAATGGGGTCTATATTGCAGAAACGAACTTGGCTGCAAGTATGGCCACACCAAGGATGAACTAGACCACTTCATAACCTACGGCCACATGACTGCAAAGAAATACAGGCTCTGCGACAAACCGCAATGCAATGCCTGGAGTTACCGTTGTCGTTATGCGCACAGCGAGGATGAATTGTTCTGTCCTGGTTGTGGCAAGGAAGGGATAGGACATGAAATATGGAACTGTCCTGAGAGGAGCGGAACTAGGTTCTCCTGAGACTGGGCAGTTTGAAAGATCTTTCTCCTTGAACAGGACGGAGTATGATCCGTATTGTACATCCAAATCCGCCTTTATATATTGTGGGTGAAGTATACCACATCAGATCGAGATGAGTTGCAACGTATCGCTGGCAGACTACATACATTCACTTGATACATAATTCCCAACCAAGAGGTGTCTACAGCCTGTAAGCTTGTATCATCAGTTGAATCTTTTGTGGTTGCAGAGGGGAGTGCAGAGGGTTCAGGTGTAGTCTATGTATGCCTCAGGCATGGTCCTGGTGGACGGCGATGAGTAATCCATGAAGACGGAGGCGAGGGAGCCACATGACGTCACCTAAGAGCTGCACCCGTCTATCGATTACCCCAAGGGGTAAAGGCTGACCCGCCAGCGTGTCCCCGACGGCTGAGTCAGCAGTCGAGATCCCTCTGGACTTTGCGGCGCTTTCTGCATGAAACTTCGCTCGAGTGGCGCCCTGTCGTGGGTAGAACATTCGCCCCCTAATCACCATGGATTTGTCGCGACTCACGCGTCCAGCTATTCTGGCTCAGTGCTCGCGCTGTTCCAGCTCGCTGGCCGCTCTTGAGAATGAATGGGCCCGTCTGTCCAACTCCTACGCCCTCGCCGCGGGATGGCTGAGCGTCGAACTCCATCGCATCTCCGTCGCATCGGACAAGAAGATCATCCCCCAGTCATCGGATCTAGTCATCCTGCGCGGGCGTGTCCTTCAGGATGTATCCTGTAAGCTCTGTCAGCAGAAACTGGGCGTTCTGTGTATGCTTGAGAATGGGTAAGTAGGCGCAGACCGGATGGATATACGCAGGACTGGGACTCGACTGACGCCTTATCAGCGCCAATATTTTCTGGAAGTTGTCGAAAATCTCGTTCCGAGAGATCGTCACAATGCGCACCGTGGAACCTACGTTCGTCGATATTCCCATCGACAGCTTGATTGTAGATCCCTCCAAAGAAGAACCTACCCCACGCCGGGATCGAAGCTCCATGCAAGCGGGCGCTTTGGTGCCGACGAGCGCCACGGAAGTCGAGCACTCCAACATGTCCGTGGAGCAGCAAATCCAACACCAGGGCCTGAACATCGACTATATCTCCAACTCGGTCAGCAACCTCCATGACACGATGTCGGAGCTCAAAAGTGCATTTACCGCTCTTCGCATTGAACTCAACGGGCCGGGGAAAATGCTTGAAGCAGGAAATAACATGGGAAATAATTTCAACATGGTCACAACAGTCTTGAAGGAGTTAAAAACGAAATCCGATGAAATAGAGCGGCTCAAGCTGGAAAACGAGGCGTTGAAGTTGAGGAACCGATATCTGGATGAACAGGGCTTTGTCCGACAACCATCCTACCTGACCCCGATGGAGGAAATGCTCCCCCCAGTCCGAAGTCCCGAGTTGCTACAAGCTGGTAGAAAACGGCCGTGGCCCGACTCGTGGCCGAATGGTCGAACAGAAACAATTGCAGACACATTCGACGACGACGACGGTGATGATGATAGCATCGGCGACTTCTCCCTGGCCGAGACAACGACTATACCGCCGATGAAGATCCCGCTGAAGGAGGCGGAGTCCAGCATTGTCAACCACATGGATCCTACGAGGTCGGGGACTGCAGATCTGCACGTTCAGACCCAGCAGTCAGAGCAGCTCACTCCATCTCAAGAAGACGGGATGAAGCCTCCCTCCGACACCCTTTCACAGCAAGCCCCTATCTACAAACGACCACGTCTCTCCCGGACTTCGACCGGAAGGCGCTCGTCAGGCGGCAATGCCACCGGGAAGAAAGTCGGACGTCCACGGAAGTCCGGAGGCCAGTTTGCTAAAAAGGATTCGTCGCAAGCTGAGAATATTTCCCCTCTGAATGAACAGACGGGAAACATCGGGAATAGTAGTCAGAAAGAGACTGGAGCTCCCAACGCGAGCCCCAGCGACAGCGGAACTGCAAAGGAAAACCGCCCGCGCGCTCAAGGCCAGCGTAATCAACGCCGAGCCTCGTCGGCCTCCGGCCGAAGCCAAGGGGCAGCGGAGCTATCCCAAACGCCCCACCAGGAGAATCGTGAAGGCGTCGGAGGCGGCCCTACATCATCGTCTGGACGCCAAAGGTCTAGCGCAAAGGGAAAATTGGTGACGAATGGTGCTCATACGGAGATGGAAAAAGGGAGTGAAGAGCCGGAAAAACGCAAGGCACGGGTTGCTGAGCGGGATGTGATGGTGCGATTGGCCATGCAGCGCGAGGAAGCTATGGATACGGAATCGCGGTGAAGCTGCTATGCCTTGGCACCTAGCTTGCACTTCTATTACTGTATTACTTTCTAAATTGGTTATTAATGACACTTGTTTTGTCATTCATGTTGTGTTTATCTAGACTATATGGTTTCTCGGTCTCCAATGCCGCAGGCTTACGGAGTATATATCCGCTCTATCTCTGTGTATCATGTAGAGGTATCCACGTCAACAATCCAAGACAATCACCGGGTATCAAGATATGACGAACATTATTTGACACACATAAACCCGCACCCTTCTCTAGCTCTTTCGCACGCCTTTTTCAAGGCCTGCTCTTCGGTATCCGTCCATTTGACACTCAGCTCATCCCACGGCTTGCGGGAATTGAACTCCTCGCGGAACCGTTTCTGCATGGCGTTGAGACGGCTGACCTCACGCGGGTCGCCGGTGCCAGAGTAGACAATAAACAGGGTACACGGCGGCAGAGACTCGTAGACACGGTGAATCCTCGAGACCGTGCGGGAGACCGTATCCGACAGGGTCTTGGGATCAGACGCCGGCCCGGTGGTCGGCGTCGTCGCTTCGGGCGGAGGAACCAACGCGGTGGACTCGTTGGCGTTGTTCGGGTCGGGAATGCGATTACACCAGCCGCGATGGACTTCGAGCTCGCGCATTCGCGCCCACGTGAAATCAACTCCACCGCCCGGGATTGATGGGTTGCTCTCGTCGCCATTTACAACAGACGAGATGCCTTTAACCACGTCCTCGTCGTCGGAACATCCGACCGCGACGGTCGCCTGCGACCCGAATCCGCGCTCGGGGTTGCCCCAGTCGACGACAGCGCCAGTGCGGCCCTCGCCCTGGTTGCTGGCGTGTCCTGGCCGTGATGACCGGGCAAGGCGCTTGAAGATGCTCTCGTTCGAAGCGTCACTCGTGCCCCACCGTTCACCCTTTTCACACTTCTGCTTCACGAGTTCCAGGACGGCGCGAGAATCCTCGATGGAGTCGTGGCCTGTTTCGCCTTTTTGGATCTCCTTGCCGAGGTACTTTTGCGTTAACCATCGGAGGCTACACTTCAGTGGTGGGCCTCGCGGGTGAGGGTATATGAATGTGGTGTCGACGATGAAGGGGTGTGTCAGTTTGAGCGCGTTGAGGTCGGAGTTGAGAGAATGGCCAACGAGGATCGTACGAGGGGTGAGTATGGAGAGAAGTTTCTGTTGAATATCGGCGAGGGTGGTGGTGACGGGATCAAGCATTTCTTTAGTGATGCCCGAGAATCGAGTCAGGTAGTCGATAATGGGTCGGTCCGGTTTCACCAGTTCGTCCAGCACTACCTCGCCATCCCAACCAACTAAACTGATGCGTGTCAACTCTGAAGTGCCACCCTCCGTTATGCACATCTCGCAGTCCATGGCTAACACGGTTCTCCCGGCGGTCATGCTTCCCTTCTCGATCTCGCTGTCTGGGGGTGTGCCGTCCTCCCAGCTGGAGACCCGCGTGTCCACCCACCCCTTCTCGGCGTCTTGACCAGCACGCTTGCGAGCCTCCGCCAAGTCGACTTTCTCCTTCTCCGTCGAGAGTAAGGCTGGGTGGAGCACGTAGTCGTTTTCGCGAAGATCTTCCACGGAGCTGAGGAAGGTGGTGACGGGAGTGCGGTTCGAGGCGAAGTCCTTACCATTGGGCCGTTTGGGGCCTTTCGATTTACCATTGTTGTTCTTCGGGAGAGCGGATAGCAGGATAGCCTGAAGCGGCGAATGAACCTTGTTATACTTAGAATCCCCGGGCGCCTTCACGGGCCAGATATGAGGGAACATGTCGACCAGTGGCTGTAGCGGGTCGGGGAGCGAATCGCGGGATAGCGGACGAGGATTGAATTTGCGGGATCTATCTTCCAGGGGGAGACCTTGCTTCCAGCGCTCGAAATCAGATGTCCTTGAATCCTTATCGTTCTCTGTAGGTGTCTGGTCGGAGGACGTGTTCTCGTTCGCGTCACTCGAAGACTTCTCCTCCAAAGGAATGGTCCCATCGAACATACCAAGCTCCAGGCCCGGCACCATCAGGACCACGACCTTCCTCACATGGCCCGAATATTTGACTGAAATCCACTGCGGCGCAATCCCGTCCGCGAAGCAGTAGAGTAGAAGACCTTGTAGATCTGCGATGCGGATCGACGACTGCAGGCGACCTTCAACATAGGTCAGTTCCGGGTACTTCGCCTTCTCGCCATCGATCCGCTTTTTCTTTGAAGCCCTTTTCGACGGCATAGCATCCTGTTCTCTCTTTGCTGGAGTGCCTTCTGAGGTAGCGGCAGCGGCGTCACCATTTGCGACAGTAGAGTTCTGAAGCAAAGACAGCGTTTGACCGACTCCGAATCCACTGTCCGCGTCAGAATTGTCCTTGACGGGGCTATCGTAACCGGCGTCAGTGCGCTTGCGCTTGGCCATTTCCGAGTCGGCGGGGAGCTTGAGGGTGAAAGAAATTAGAGAAGGACCCTCGCAGATTCTGCACAGTCGGAGCTGCGCAATGGCTTTGTGAGGGTGACCGACGGGGTTTGCGGAGTTGAGGTGTTTGACGGTTCGGATTCCGCGCGACGATGTTTTTTCGTCCTGGGATATCGATAAGAGGCACGTGACGATAGCTAGTCCATTCCGGGCATCGGTAAATTGAAATGGTTCTACCTGTGCTTTAAGCTGCTTATATCTAAATATTCCATATTCTTGTCTTCCTCCGCCAGTCTCCCCGCACTTCTTTCTGCTTTTCGACTATCTAAAGATGCCGCGGTGCCAGATAGTGCTCTTGAACGACCCATACTCTTCTGCAGAGGCGTTTCAAACACTTGGGTATCCCATGTTCTAAAATCCATTACGCACGGTATCTCGACTTCGCAGGGTTCAGACAGTGCTGTATCACGCGCAGTGGAGAGATCCCCGGATGGATCCTTGGAACAGGTAGCATTCATACTGTAGAGAGAATTTGAGTAGACAAGGTGCAGTTGGGAGGCCTCAGAAAGCCAATCATCGAGGTCGTCTTGGATGATGCAAAGAGAGTCGATCCACATATATGATAGTTGTCGGTTCTGAGATGGAGGTATATTTATCGCGCTATAGCAGATTACATTATGACATGTCATATTATAACCTTCTCACTAGCCATTTAAAGGGCGCATCCTGCCATGGTAACTTTTTTCTTTTGCTGGACCCTACATATAGGAGTCGCGAAGTGACCATCACTGCCCATACAAACCCAGGCCACGCAGAGGGGAGGACGGTGTCGCGCACTTTACCTCTAACCGCTATACTATACTTTATTTCACAGTGCCTCTTGGCGCGGAGTGAGTTATAAGATAAGTAAGATGTAGGGTGAGCGGCTCACCGTTCAATGTACAAATAACCCTACAATAGCCTGTGATCTATCAATTGTTGCTTATGGCGACGACTCGGTTAAGAGGCCAATTAGTACTTCATGCCATCCTATGGGAGCCATCTCCCAACTCAATGAGCCTCTGACCATCACTCATTTCATTAATCCTCCGACTGTCACTCAACTCAGCTGCCATCGAGTCTCCTGGCAGCTCGGCAAAGTGACTCCTTTGGCTCCTTGCTGGAATAGTCTCAGCCTCAGTAGGCAGCTTCTCCATCGACGTTTTCTTCGAATCCCCCGCTCCTGCAGTCCCAAGGAGCTGATAATCTCCACCACCAGCACCAGCACCAGCACCACCTCCTGGCTGCCCTGATGTCGCTGGTGGTTCTGTAGACACCGATTTAGACTGCCAGCCTATCCGTCGTGCGAGATAAACGATCGCCCCGATAAGTCCCACCCCGACTGCAGAACCCACCACTATCCCAGCGATCTCCCCTCCGCCCAGTGACGACCTCGAGGAGTCATTCACAGCAGGGGCAGAGGTACCCGTGGGCGAAGTCGTGGGTGTTCCGGTACTCATGCCCGTGCTCGACGGTGTCTCTGTGGTTGTAGAAGGAGAAGGTCCAGTATTTTCCGTCGCCGGTACCTTCAGCTGATCCCAACTCGTCTTTCCGGGCCATCCATCGGCATCGTCACCGCTGTAACCCAGCTTCTCTTGCCAACACTGATAGGACCTCCGGTCCGCGTCAGTCCATTGCGGCCCCGGACCCGAGCTGTACTTCCCACAGTTTTCCTCCACCAGTCTCTTTCCCATGGCCGTCACGATCGGGCTGTTAGGAGAGGACTTGAACCAATCAGGTCCAGGAAAGGGCTCGAGCTCGCCACTCGTCGTATTCGCGCCGGCTAGGTCGATGACCGCGAAGCCTCGAAGCGGACCACTCGAGTCCTTCGCGAGCCGTGTTTCGGATCTTTCGCTAGGGTTATCTGTGCAATTTGGTAGGCCGTACAGGTAGATGCGAACAAGATCGTTCTCGGAATCGAATTCGAAATATTTGCCTTTTGCGTGGTCGATGGCCTTGCAGGGCCGTCCGCCGCTGCCTTCTTCAACCGTGGGGATGTCACTGGCATTTCTCCAAGTAAAGGTCCAGGCAGAGCTTATTGTGAGAGAGTACAGGACGTATAGCGCTGCGAAGAGGTGCGTGAGATGGGCCATGCTTGTAAAGCAGGGAGCAAATCGAACTTGTGCCAAGAGGTGGGCTTGGAGGGGAGAGATTCAGATGACCGAATATAGTCGTGGCCCGAAGATTTTGTCGCCTTCAACTGTGCGTGCACTGAGAATAGGGGCATCCAGAGCATCGATTGCGATGTTGGGTCTTTCAGGACGTCGATATCTTTCTCAAAAGGGCGTGCATGCGAAATTCTTTGGAGCCTGCTGGCGGTGAATTCAGCTCCCCCTTAAATACACAATGTCAGCCTGTTGGATTTATTGCTCTGTGGCCACTGATGGGTCGCACATCGTGGTTTTTGCGTCAGGGCTGATCTGCATAAAGTAGTATCTCATACGCTCTGTTGACAACAGAATACGAGCCCCAAGACCGACGGCGCGTTCTTGGCATGTTGACGGCTATCAGCCTCAGCCTTGTATCAGACCCTTCTCAAGGCAAGTATCTCCGCAAGAGCATGGTCGGTCGTGGGTAACAACTCATACCTAGAAGCCTCTGCTCTCACTAATGTAGACCTGGTTTGTCGTCCTGCAAAGCCTGGATTCATGGGGCTGTGGTTGAAATGCTGACAAGGACCCTTGTTAGTTCCCCGGTTGCATCCCCACTTCAGGGCATCGGAACTACGTTTGTCGAGGTGGAGGGGTGGGGGCGGCGCGGTTTGGGCCGTCAGACTTGGCCTCCTTTTCTAGCAAGGATGCCACCCTTGCTAGCTGTACTGGTACCAGAATACACATAGTCTGCCTTGTGTACTTTGATTGACTTCATGAATGAGGCTGTGAGAAGGGTACCTTTTGCTGGATTTGGCGAGATTGGGCTCATTACTGGTGCGCCGAGTGTAGCATTCCCAAATCCGAGGAAGACGGCGATCTGGAAGTCCACGTTCAGGGCTGAGGTGGGGTTTATAAGCATGACGAGGTCTGTGTTCCTGTCGTTGTCGAGGTCCTCTGCAAACCAGGTCAGGTAGCTCTGAGTGCTGAGCATGCCTCATGGAAGTTGTATATTGGTAGTTGTGTTACTGTCAAACGTGACTTGGCCGGAGTTTATAGATGGAGCGAGTAGTACGTCAATGCGGATTGACGACGAGCTGCGGTATGTGGGTCCGTAGAAGAGTCGGATGATATAGTCAGAGTTGTCCGACTGGCTCGGTTTAGATATGAACAGAGCCTGGGTGGGGAACCTCAGGTCGAAGCTCTAGGTATAGAGCCAGGGGATGTGAGACAGGAGGCATTGTAGTTATGAATGTATTGGAGTTAAATAGAGTTAAAGAAAACGTAATTTAGAAGGAGAAATCTGTTGGTAGGAAAGCGAAGGAAGCCACATGGCCCCAAGGCCACATGAAACATCCTGCAACACCAAGTGATGGAAAGCGATGTAAAGGACACCTGGCGACGAACTGTCGCTGTTTGTCTCAAACAGCTGCTTCTGATATAGTATATCTCAGCTTACATGGAGATGAAGTCTGCACAGCGCTCGATACCAAGTTGCTTATATAGGAACTCGTTCACAAACTGGCACTTGGGATCCTGACGCTCTTGGATGGCCAAGAACTTGGGCAACATCGGGAACTTCTCCAAGGTGTAGGTGGCATTAGGAGGGCTCATCTTGTTCCAGTGGGGCCGAACGTTGTAGGCTTCACCGAACTTAGGCAGGAATTCGTATGCCAGCTCCTGGTTTTGCCAAAGTGTGGTGAAGTTGTTGTATTCTTGGATCCAATCAATTTCGATGATACCAAAAACGCCGCTGAGGGAGGGATCAAGGTTATAAGTGTTCACAGGGGACATATATGCGTCGTCACCCTTGAGAGAGCGGTGTTGCATGACCATCAGAGAGTTGTAGGGAGCGTTCATACGTGGGGTTTGAGACTGCTGGTAATATGTATAGTTGGTGGCGGCCTCTGCGAAGTACTCGATAGGAAGGAAGTGTTCGATCTCGGCGTAGAATTCTCGGCTGCAGACACCTTGAGGAGGACAAGAAGCAGCGTCGATGATGTCGTCATAGCAAAAGTACTCCTTTTTGCATTCACTACCGCAGCCGTTGGCGCAGTAGTTAGAAGAACAATTGCGAACACCGTCGTAGTCAGTCGGCTCCCAATAGGAAAGAAAGTAGGTAGGCTCGAGATCCCAACTCTGGGTCTCCGCATTCCAGTCGAAGTGAGGTCCCCAAACGGTCATCCGCTCGTGTTCTTTGTACAATTGGGCAATTTCGTTGTACATGATCGAAAATTCAGAGGTGGCATTCAAGACCTTAGTGGTCCTCTTCATAAGAAGGGTGGGTTGGACCTTGAGGGTGACCTCTGTGATGAGACCGAGGGCACCAAGACTGACACGGAACGCCTTCAGTTCTTCCGCATTGTGCTTCTCATCGATAATACGGAGGTCACCCTGAGCGTCCAGCACACGAAGCCCAATGATTTGACTTGCGATGTTTCCAATGTTGGATCCAGAGCCGTGGGTGCCGGTGGAAGCGGCGCCGACGAAGTTTTGAACACGTTCAACACCGAGATGACCAAATGTCAAATTGTTAGTTTTCAGCACTTCGCTGAGGTCATAGACATCCCAGCCAGCACCGAAGGTGACGGTCATATCGTTCTTATTGATTTCAAGGTGCTTCAAGTTGGTGAGGGAAACGATGTAGGAAGGCTTGGCAGTGAGAGAATTGTCAACACAAGTCGACAGGTTGCCGAATCCATGGCCATTTCCGACAACTTTGATGTGGGATCCTTTGGGGTACTGTTCCTTAAGGAATTTTGCAGCGTCGGCTTCATTCTGAGGAGCAACATAGGCGTCAGATTCGCAGGTGACCTCATACTGCCAGTTGAACCAGCGGTAGGCGGAGCCAAATGCTGCATGGAACAGGACCAGCAGCAGAGCCAGTTTAGGGACAAGCATTTTTGGCTATAAAATTTCCAAAGTCAGTCCCAGTACGCAGCATAGAACAAATAGAATGAGAGCTCACAGGAAGACACGGATGAACTAGATCCGCTCTTGAATAATGTCCTTTCACAAGATCAATTCTCACAGTAGTAATGGTTGTGGAACCTGGGCTGGTATTGGGAAGGCAAGGTATTTATATTCAACTCGCTCGTCCTTCGGCCATACAATGGCCATATGGAGTTCATTTACAAGACCACGTTTCACTTGGTGCCTACAGCACCCTCCAGCAACCTCCCGGCCATATTGTTGTGCCCAATGGGTGATCTCCTTCTGTCGTCGTGCTTCCTCTGTCCACCTGCATTGCCTTGATTGGCAAATCTAAATAGTCAGTATGAGAAAGATTGAAACTTCAGACTAGGTTGAACATGAAACTATGACGGTAAAGGATTTGTGCTGCGCCAAGAGCAATTTTATTGAGATTCGCGTGACCCATCTATAACTACTGGCAAATATTCGGTAAGCCGAAACATGCTCCCGACAAGTCATTATAGCACGCCGAGCAGGACTATTGTGTTAACAGTTTGGACTGAGGCAGCTTATCACTGACTAGCTCAGGATTCTAAGATCGCCACAAAATAACCAGTGTTATAACGCAACGCACTTGAAGGTTAAGAGTTGTAAGGACGGGGCCGCCCTGTTTGAAGACTAATGGAGTTGCAGATCTGAACGCCCAGGCCATGAAGGGCCCGAAAAGTCTCTCGCGGTCCCGTCCGTCCAAACTGCCATTCCTTTGTTGCACACCGGCCCGAGTCCAATTTCCTTCGGTTCTCAGCGACTAAGAGCTTGAGTCTTCGCCATGCCGTCGCGGCATCATCTAACTTCGGCATTCCGAGCGTTCAAAATCTTGTCTTCGTCCTGCCGTCACGGCATCGTTTAACTTCTGACCGGCCGCGGAACCCTTGTCGCCGGTAGATTATGTTGTTCACTAATTGGTCTGCTTCCTCTCTTGGCGCCAGGACAAGGTGCGCCCCACTGGAAGAGACCTGGGTACCGGGACGGGATCCTTACTCCGTGACAATCAAATATACACATCTTTGGGCTTGACTTTGATAATGGGTGCCTGGGCCGCGTTGATTATGAATTCCACACCTTTAAGGTTACCATGTGCCTCCTTTTTCTCTTGAGCACCGTCAGCTTCAGAATACCTCATTGGTCCACTTATACTCACTAGTTCTTCTAGTAGATGCTCTCACGTCCTCGCTTAGAGTCTCCCCCTTAAGCGCAGTGTCCTGTCACTGTTACCCTTACCAAATTTGACTTTGGAGATGGCTGCACTCTATCAATGCTTCCGCAACGGTGCGGGACTCCCATATCTTGACAACGCCCATAGCGACATGTCGCCATTGACCATTCAGAATGGTCGGACACTGCAATATGCCGATATGGCCTCAGTAACCTTATAATATGAGAGATATTTTGGCTAGTCCCAGCGTGTTCTATTAGATTCCACCGTAAAGCTGTTCGAAACTCTCTGTTCCCAGGCGCATAATCCGTGTATTCAGGGTCAACTCCAGGTGAAGCTTTTGGGCCCGAATATCTGCCACTGCCTTCTTCGTTATCTACAAGTAGAGAATACAATCTAATGGTGAGATACAGCAATATGGATAGGTAGAATATGGGCACATTGCTGCAGGTATGGCACAGCGCCAAAGAAGATTACCACCGACGAGAACTTTATCCTCTTTGCTAGTATATTCCCTTGCGCCAAACTAGGCCACTGCTGTTCCAATAGTCTCCCACGTGTGCAGTACCGCGGCTCATAATCCTTTTAAGCATGATTCTCACTTGGACGATTAGCGGGCTAGAGACAGAGGGACCTTGAAGAATTCCTCGCATGGCATGAAATTAAGATATTGAACACAGTGTCATTATAGTGGTATATATATAGCAAGGAAGCAAAGATAATGGGAGAGTAGAACCCACAGCACAAAAAGCCCAGTATATAACCTCGCTGCTTCCATACATTTCTTACTCTTATCCTTCAAGATGAAGGGCACCTTCCTCGTCTCCGCTCTTGCCTTCACGGCTATTACCCAAGCCTTCACTCCCGCCGAACAGATTGACGTTCAGTCTAGTCTGATCTCTGACCCTAAGGAGGTAGCCGGGAAAGAGGTCGACTATATTATTGCTGGTGGTGGTTTGACCGGTCTCACTGTTGCCGCCAAGTTGACCGAGGACCCTGATATCCGCGTTCTCGTTATTGAGAAGGGCTTCTACGAGTCTAATAATGGCCCTATAATCGAAGACCTCAATGCTTACGGCGACATCTTCGGCAGCACTGTTGACCAAAACTACCTCACCGTTCCGATGGGCATCAATAACCGCACTCTTGACATCAAGTCTGGAAAAGGCCTTGGTGGTTCTACCTTGGTCAACGGCGGCTCCTGGACCAGCCCCGATAAGGTCCAGCTCGACTCCTGGGAGACGGTTCTAGGCAACCCTGGCTGGAACTGGGAGACCATCTTCGAGTACAAGAAGAAGGCCGAACGTGCCCGTTACCCTACTGCCGAGGAGATTATGGCTGGTCAACACATCGATGCTGCGTGTCACGGCTTCAACGGAACTGTGCATGCCGGTGTCCGTAACACCGGCGAACCTTACTCCCCTATGATCCGTGCCCTGATGAATACGACCGAAGCTATGGGTATCCCAACTCAGGTTGACTTGCATTGCGGACACCCGCGCGGTGTATCTATGATCCTTAACTCGCTACATGAGGACCAGACACGTTCTGACGCTGCTCGCGAGTGGCTTCTACCTAACTACGAACGCCCTAACTTGCAAGTCCTGACCGGCCAGATCGTCGGAAAGGTGCTCTTCGAATCAACCGGCAATGGTCCTAAAGCAGTTGGTGTTAACTATGGAACTAACAAGGACGTTAATTTCAATGTCTACGCTAAGCATGAGGTTCTACTAGCTGCAGGCTCTGCTGTCTCACCTCTAATTCTCGAGCACTCTGGCATTGGGCTAAAGTCGGTTCTCGGTCCTCTTGGTATCGCCCAGCTCGTTGAGCTTCCCGTTGGTCTCAATATGCAGGACCAGACCACTACCACAGTCCAATCCAGAGCTAAAGGCACAGGCGCTGGTCAGGGCCAAGCTGTGTACTTTGCCAACTTCACAGAAACGTTTGGAGATCACGCCCCTCATGCTATGAAGTTGCTCAACACCAAGCTCGACCAGTGGGCTACTGAGACTGTTGCTCGAGGAGGTTTTCATAATGTGACGGCTCTCAAGGTCCAGTATGAGAACTACCGTAAATGGCTCCTTGAGGACGATGTTGCCTTCGTGGAATTCTTCTTCGACAGTAATGGCATGATCAACTTCGACTTGTGGGACCTCATTCCATTCACCCGCGGTTCAACCCACATCGCCGACCCCGACCCCTACCTCCAGTCATTCCTCAACAATCCCATGTTCTTCCTGAACGAGTTCGACCTTCTCGGCCAGGCCGCTGCCTCAAAGCTTGCCCGTGAGCTCCAGAACATGGGCGAAATGCGCGACTACTTCGCCGGTGAGAACATCCCCGGCGCCGAACTTTTGGCCTATGATGCTTCCCTCGAAGAGTGGGTGGAGTATGTCAAGCAAAACTTTCGTGCCAACTGGCACGCCGTTTCAACCTGCGCTATGATGTCCAAGGAGCTTGGAGGCGTTGTTGACCCTACCGCCAAGGTCTACGGTACCCAGGGCCTTCGTGTGATTGACGGCTCCATCGTTCCCACCCAGATTTCTGCTCATGTGATGACCACTTTCTACGCTATGGCTCTGAAGATCTCCGATTCTATACTGGAGGATTACTACAGGCACTGATCCTTGGCATTTTAAACGCTCAATGGATGTTGAAACCAAACTCCAGTCTGTTTGTGACGGATCTGATCAAGCTCTTTGCTTTCTTTAACTTTGATCGGTTCCCCCTTCGTTATTATTCTTCTACCTTTTCTTCCTTCCCCGTGACATTCGAGTTTTTACATCCCAACACTTATTTTGTGTTCTAAATAGTTCTCCGTTATATACATAGTAAATTTAAAATGGTTTCTCCCCAGTCCCTCCACAAACGACAGAAGAATCAAGCAGGGGCTCAGTCTTGGAAGCCGGCAGACAACCTAATAGGGCAACGGCTATTCGGCTCTGCCTGCGCAGTTATCCGGGACAGCGGGTAAGCTCCAGCCAGGCGACACGGCGGTCGGATGCGGATCGATAGTAGGGACCTGGCCGGCAACCCGGTAGATATAGCTACAGTCGGTGCAGCTATAGCCCCGATAAGCCGGAAGACCGGGTATAGGAGGGCTACTTGCTGGCGGGATTCGGTAGATGTCCTGCTCTGGATCTATTCAGGGCCGTTGAAGCATGGCCGTTAAAGCTCCCTGCTGCAGCGCCGGAGTGGCTGCGCTAGGATAGGGGCGATGGCGCGTACGCAGATAAGTGATTAGAGCTTTAAGTACATATAATTCGTCATTTCACGTGAAATCAGTCAAAGGGATGTTGCTTTGTCACTCTTCGAATATGCATGGAAGTTATTTAAACTGAAACAATATAGGCATTTTTCTACTGAATACATTATTCTCGATAGCTCAGAGTCCAACCTACTTGTCCTTTACTGTGACCATCGGAGCTATAGTATGTCAAGGGAAGTGGTCAAAGAGGATTGAAGGGGGTTGATTGTGGGTGAGCTCCTGAAGGCCTCTCTAGGGCTCTATGTAGATATCAGGGCAGGCAGGCAGGCGCTAGTCTTAAAGAGGTAATTCAGGAGCCTGAGGCTCTAACATAGTAGTAACTGGTACCTCTGTGAAACGGGGACAGTCCAGGATCAGCGATCGGAGGTCTGGGATGGTGATCCTCTTTCTAGGGTCGCATTCAAAAACGCGGCTCAGGATGCAGGTCATCTCATCAGACAAAGGGAGAATGGACTGAAGGAAGAAAGGATCCTTCAGATAAGCCTGGAATGTCGAATCCTCGAGCGACGCACGTTTCCACGGATTGCGACCACACGTCAGATTGACAAGGATGACGCCCAAACTCCACACGTCGTTGGGGGCTGATTCGTACCACGACATGGGTCGAGGATTTGATTGCTGGCATTCTAGTCGTTGTACGAGGTGAGCACTGACTTTAGGACAAAATAAGTACTAAGAAAACGCACCTGGAGACATATAGAATGCTGAGCCGCAGCCGAAATCCGAGGTCATGGGGTCAGTGGTCGCGAGGCTAAATCCGGCCAGTTTCAGCGTCAGGGTATTATCGGCCACCAAGACGTTTTCCGGCTTGAGGTTCCGGTGGTAAATTCCTAATGAGTGGCAAAACTGGACAGCATCCAGGATCTGGAGAAAGCCGTGTTTGACCAAAGGATCATTGCCCACGAAGTGACCTTTTTCGGTGATGCTGGAGAAAAGGTCACCCTCGGGGCAAAATTCCATGACCACATAGGTACAGTCGATGGAATCCATTATACGAACCAGCGAAACCACATTGGGATGTTGGCTGGCCAGATGGTGGAGATTGATCTCGCGCTGCTGGAACTTGGGCTGTCGGGCATCGAGTCCAACCTTGTTCTGTGCTTTGACGGCATACTCCACCTTTGTGTGGATGTCGATGGCCTTGTAGACCACGCTATACACACCAACTCCGAGAATGCTAGTCAGTTCCAGCCGGTTTGCTAGAAGGAAACCTAGACGATCTTCCGGCGCCGAGATACGTCCTGTTGGGGATGGTAGTGAAGAAGTTGGCAATGGAACCATAGTTGGATAACCAGTGACATGCTTGCCAACCCCTCCATCAGTTCTCTCCTCACATGGTCCTTGTATCTGTTCGGTTGTATTTTCCAGTACTATATCAGTTTTACTCACATCAGTTCCAGGCTGATGTGGCTCGCGACCAGTTGGAACGGCCTCAGACCATGCCTCCCACGAAAAGCTCTCCATTGAGGATCGCTCGGAACTGTGAGATACAATTTCAGGTCGATCAGATAGCCCACCACCAAGTACAGACTCATCTCTACCGCTGCATGATCTAGGTAGTGAGAAGCAAGCTATACGGCGAAGATGGCCTGCGACATGGGCCGGACTGACATTCAGAGACAGGCACAGGGGGGCAGCTACGGATATAAGCTTGATGGCCGTTACCCAGATCTGAGATGCTGTTATGTTTTGACGCCTCGTGAGACATCCAGTCACTAAGAGAGTCGTACTGTTGATCTGGCTCTTTACAGCCTTCAAAGGTGCAAACGTAAGGACGCAGATCACGGAATATATGCGTTCTGTACGTAGGTCAGTCTGCATGTTTGCAACTATTAAGGAGTTCACTTACTCCCATGCCTTCTTGGTGATGAATTTACGGGGGCATATCGTGAAACAATACGGGCATTCAAACTCCTTGGCATTTGGATCAATCGCAGGAGGTGGTGGGATCGAAACATGTTCACTGCTTTTGTCGCCCTCCAGAATAAGGCAAGATTTTGTCGATATCATGGAAGCCTCGTCTTCTAGTCTTACCCGGGCCACGTTCAGCAGTGTAGCTGTGGATGGTTGCGATGGAGCACGTGGAGGCCCATGGATAACAGGGTGTTCGCGCTCGAGATGAATGTTGGCATTTTGGGGAGTTTTCAGTGTCAGTTCAATTGACTTGGAATATTCCTCATATTTGACCCTGCGCTTTCTCCAGTATCGGAATTGCTGCCTCCGTCGCGTGTTTGCTCTTGCCAGACGCTGAACGAGGTAGTGTTTCTTAAGATCATCAGTATGCCAGTGACCAAAGCAACAGAAGAGCTCAACAAGATGACTCAGGTCTAGTGATGCATAAACATCGATCAGATTGACTCCTGTGTCTGGATCCACTTCTGTATACGCCAGCGCCTTGGAGAGACCGGTTCTCATGGCCGGATTTCGGATCTTGAACGAAAGACGGTAGAGTCGATCGACAGTTAGGGTGATGTTTCCGAGATATGCTTTAGTAACTGGTTCGGATTGGTATGATGAGAAGTCCTCTTCTTCAGAGTCGTCACTGCAATCTGACTTCGCTAAATTCCTGTCGTCTTCTGGTCTAGTTTCTTGCGCTGAACGCACCAGAGCGTCATTCAAAGCACCCTTCACTGTGAAAACGGTTAACCGACTGTCCGGCTAGGAATAGATCGGGAATGCAGACGCTGTGATAATCCAGACTCCAAGTCTCGCAACAGCTTGTACGCGTACCGAAAGAGGGGAGGAGAGTCCCGAAATCTGTAATCGAGAGAACTATGGCCACCATGATAAAGGCCAAGACTTGTTGCCCACAGTTCGAAGCGTTGAAGCTCGTTTGTCAACTTGTCTTTATCATCACCATTGCCTTTGACCAGGCCATCCAACGCCGCAAACTGATTGCTGACTCTTATGCCGATTGTGACCAGAGACTCAATGAACTCTGGATCATCATCGGCGGCCATCTTAGTTACCTATTCAATTCCTCAAAATAAAAACTTCAAATGAGTCCGAATAATGTGCGTTTGAGCTCGTCGTCCATCAATGGAGATGTGGATGAAGCGGGGTAGGTGCCATACCACTCAGCGCCCAAGGCTGAACTCACCCCGCAGTACTATTTTCGACTTCTTCTCAGCCTCACCTCATAGCCATCTTTCTTTGATATGCTATCGCCTCGAAATGAGCGGCTTCGAGGTCGTCGGTGTCGTTTTAGGGGCGATACCGCTGCTGATCTCTGCGATCGAGAAGTACAAAACAACCAGCCAGCGGCTCAAGTTCTTTAAGTACAAAGAACCATTTATTGTACAACTGATACAGTCGTTAGAGGAGCAACAGTTTTTCCTCGAGTCAGATCTCTTCGTCTCGCTGAATGCAACACACCTAGGAGAGGAGCAGATCAATGATCTGATCCGCCAACCGAATTCGGATCTTTTCCAGGATCCTACGATTGCTCATGCCGTCCGCGAATATCTGGGCGATGGATATGTACCATACCAGCGGGCAGTTGTTCGATGTCAGCGTGTTCTGGCGGAGATAGCTTCTAATATTGGTGGTCTGGCATCTGAGTCGCAGGTACTCAGACTCTGATAATATTCCGAAATCGAAATTCAGACTTACTGACCTTATCGTCAGGGAACACTCTCGAGTTTAATTCAGGCCCATCCACCGAAGGATGGGAAATATGAGCTCACCAAGAAGATAAAATTCAGCCTGCAAAAGGATGACCTAGAAAAACGGATCAGGGATCTCAATGATGCCACCGCCACACTACGCAGAATTCGAGAGAGCAGCGTGACAAAGACGGAAGTAACTCTCCAATCCACATCTCGAATGATTGCAAAGTTTGCTTCTGCACTTAATGCTGTTCGAAGTTATGCAGATCGATTATACTCAGCCATCTCGGCAGGGTATAACGTGGATTGCCACCCTGAACACGAGACCAGGTTGTTCCTTCAGAGCCGCTCGGCGCTTATGGAAAAGAAAACAACAGTTGCATTCACAATGGCTTTTTCTCCAAGCAATACTGGCCAGAATCCGATACCATGCTATCAAACGGACATCAAAGTGCTTGAAGAAATGGAGAGCTGTTATGCGACGTATGCTATCCCTGACCCAAACAGCCATTATGTATCGAGTCCTAACATGGTGTTTAATCGGCAAGTGCTAAAGCCGGAGGACATATCAAGGTGGCCATCAGTCTACCGACAAAAACGACCAATTCCCCTCCTAATGACCTAGAGGATCTCTGTTACTCAGTACAGCAAGCCAAAGATGGTGGACACTTCCTGGACCTCTATCTTTCTCAAGGCGGGTGCCTCTGCTATTATCACAAGCCTTTCAAGGTTGGCGTCCTTAGAGATGCTATCGCAAAATCCACAGAAGATATCATGTCGTTGGAACAAATTCTTGGGAAGATGGAGCAGCCAAATGAGTCTTCGGCAATAATCCGGTGGACTCTTAACCAGCGGATGGCCCTTTCATTTAATATCGCGTCGTCGATCATGCAGCTAAACTCCACGCCGTGGCTTTGCTTTCCGCTTACGAGTAAGTCGCTGTATTTCGCACGCCGTGCCGAGCTACTTCTACAAGGAGGAGCCGCCCAGTATGCGGACATCCCTCAGCCCTTTATTCGTCAAATTTTCTTCGGCGGCGCAAAGGATTCAGCAAGATGTGCTTGCAACCCGAGACGATCCATGCTTGAACTTGGCATTATACTTCTGGAACTATGGCATGCCAAAACTTTCGAGGCATATGCCATAGAGAGCGGGTTGAATATCGACCACAGTTTTGGCAGTCGGTATGATGTGGCGATACAGTGGCTTGACTTCAGTACTTACTATGTTCTACCATTCTATTTGGACGTTGCTACAAGGTGCATCGAATTCACATTCGCGACGAGTCGCGCGGCGCCCGATTGGGATGATATTGTCTTCAGAAAATCTGTTTGTGAGTATGTCTTGAAACCGCTCTGGGAGAACTGTCCAGCAGAGTTCCGATGAGTGCACAGTCTCGTTGTAAATATAGAAACTGTTTGAACCTGTGAGTGGGAGTTCACAATTGACGACCTAGAAGTGTTGATGACTTGCGAATTGCGTGTTCTATGGCACAACCTATTTAATTATACTTCATTGAGGCTTTCATTGTATTTAGAGGTTGGCAGACCGCCGACATTGTGTCTACCAAGCCATGCACACTACGTTGGGGATTTGGATCCTCAGACCTTCTTCAATCCATCTGATTATAGCACTTGAGTAATCTACAGTCTAGCATAATGTTGTGTAGAGCCGCACAGTCCGATGTCGGGTTATCACCGATATAACCTAAGTATGGGACCATCTCTACCACGCCTGATTAGCTATACTCATTTTAGTGCTAGGACTAATATTCATTTTCAGTTTAGAGTATCCATTTTAGTGGTCGTACTCCGTAGATATATGGGTATAGCGATCTTAGTAGACTGTATCTGGGACCCTGGGTTAGGGTCAGGCCTAGTGGGATAGTAATTCTATAAGAATTATTTTATTACATAGTCGTAGTTCTTCCTTAATCTATTAATGTTCAAGCAACTATGCTTATATTCCAGCCTTGTTAATCGGTAGAATATTGGTTTATAAAAGCTTAAAATCATTGTTAGGGTCTACATAGATTCATGACTCATCCCCAAAAAGAAACCCGCTGATTGATTGCGCCATTAGCGTGGGAAGAGTTCGATCTGATAAGCGGCCGAAAATTCGCCATCGACCGATCGACTTCCTTCCCCCCATCATTCTCTCTCGTCTCTCTGTTCCCTACACCTCCCCCAGTACCGACTCCCTGGAATCTCTGCCATTCTTCTTTCTTTTATCCTCATTATCTACCACAGCCTGTCTCCTACCCTCCTCATTCACATCTCTCGACACCGGGTTCAGCCGAATTAACCTTCCGATTTCGCTTCAACTCCCCCACCGAAATCCCCCCTCCCCCACCTTCACTCTTTCAACTCCCACACCAACACCCACCATGTCCAGCCTGGTCGAGGTCACATCGGAGGCCGAGTTCGTCTCGGGCCTGCAATCCATCCCGGATTCCACCCTGGTGGTAGTCTACTTCCACGCGCCCTGGGCCGCGCCTTGCGCCCAAATGCGCGCCGTTCTCTCCGCCCTCGCCTCGCAGTACCCCGTCACCTCCCCGCCTTCCATCGCCTTCCTCAGCGTCAACGCCGAAGAGCTCCCGGACATCTCGGAGGAATACGACGTCACCGCCGTGCCCTTTGTCGTCCTGCTGCGCGCCGGAAAGGTCCTCGAATCCATCAGCGGCAGCGAGGCCGCCCGCGTGCGTGACGCCGTCGAGCGTCACGCCGGCGTGGGCGCCGGCGCTCCCTCCTCCGCCTCCGCGACCACCATCCCTCCGCCGCTGGAGGCTGTCCCCCGCGAGAACGGCCCGGCCACCGCCACCCAGCCGCCCGTCAATGGCGCCGCCACCCCCGAACAGTCCAAGGAGGCGCTGTTTGCCCGTCTCGCCGAGCTGGTCAAGGCCGCCCCCGTCATGCTGTTCATGAAGGGCACGCCCAGTGCGCCGCAGTGCGGATTCAGTCGGCAGTTGGTGGGTATCCTGCGCGAGCGCAGCGTCAAATACGGGTTCTTTAATATCTTGGCCGATGAGGATGTCCGGCAGGGCTTGAAGGAGTTTGCCGACTGGCCGACTTTCCCGCAGTTGTGGGTGAACGGCGAATTGGTTGGTGGACTGGATATCGTACGTTGACGGTCCCTCTGTTTGAATGTGTATACGGATGCTAACTTCCCCAGGTCAAGGAAGAGATCAACAACGACCCCGGGTTCCTCGCGGAATTTTCGGTCAACAAGGCGCCCGCTGCGGCTTAAATTCATTGACACATCCCATGCGCCTATGCGGTCGGTAATATACTGTTCTCTCGTTTCTTCATTGTTTTATCATGTTGGTTAGATTTAGGGCCAGCGAGTGATGATTTGGTTTCCATATGATTTGGCATGATTTCCTCTCTGTTGTTGGATGATTAATGTACCTATGCACAAAAGACTGAAAAATCGGAAATTCTTCATAGATCAACTTGTGGAGCGGGCTTCCCGCATGCGATATATATCTTAGAACAATGTTCTATTTACACAGTATGGAGAATACTCAGGCGTCCTTGTTGCCTCCGCGCGTGGCTTTCGCAGCCAATCGCGCGTTCGTGAACTCAGCGACACCGGGGGGCACGCTATACCAGCCATCCTTCTGCTTGGATCGCGATACATTGAACCGAGACACAACCGCATCCTCGTCGACGTAGGCACCCGCCAGCCAACGGGACCCGGAGGCGGTGTTGAACTGCCGACGGGCATGCAACACACGGCGGTTCTCAAAGATCACACAATCACCCGGGTTCAACTTCAACTCGAACGTGTTGCGGTCATCCTCAAGGAGGTCGGAGAACTCGCGGAGCGCCTTGAGCTGTGGTTCGAGGCGGGCTGCGTCCTGGTGGCTATGGTGCAGGGGACCCTGGAAGGGCGGGGAGTAATTGATGTGGAGGAGGCGGTCGGGCGCGGCGGGGTCGACTTCGAAGACAGGCCACTGGTTGTTGTACTTGTGGTCCTGGTGGTTGTACTCGTAGTTGAGGCGCAGCTGGGTGAGACGGCGGTAGGCGGTAGGGTTGGTCAGGGCGAGGCGGCGGGCGATGTAAAAGCCATCGACGAACAGCGACTCGCCGCCGTCGCACGAGTTCTGCAGACAGTGCAGCAGCTGGAAGCCCGGCGGCTCGTTCATGTACATCAGGTCCATGTGGAAGCCGAGGAAGACGTTGGTGTAGGCGACATTCTTGGCCTGCGGGACGCTGCGCACATCCCACGTCGGTCCGTAGAAGGTGTTGCGCAGCGGGCCCATGCGCGTCGCGATCTTTTCGACCATCTCCCGCGAGTCGGGGATGCCCTTGACGAAGATGAGGCCCGTCAGGGCGAGCTGGTGCATCGCGGTCGCGAACTTGGCCTCGTCGTTGATGTAGTCCTCGTACGAGATCCAATGCTGCACTTGGCGCATCGCCTCGCGGTTCCACGTCACCCGCTTGCGACTCAGGCCGCCGTCGCCGCGCCGCGCGATGGCGGTCGGGTTGCGGAGGACGGCCGGGTCATATGTGGAGGTGTGCGCGGCGTCGTAGCCCTTGATGTCGTTGGCCCATTGGACCTCCAGCTTGCCATCGACCCATTTGAGCGACCGAGGCCGGATGTCGGCGGGGATGTCGGTGGTGCGGAAGTTGCGCTGCTTGGAATGTTGGTCCACGCAGGTCGGGCATTTACAGGAGTCGCGGAGGAGTGTATACAAGTACCAATTGCCTTGCGAGCCAATTGAGAGTCGTTTGGGCTGGAGTTTGATGTTGTCCGGAACGGGGGTCTCCAGCTGGGGGAGGGTGTCGTTCGATGTCGTGTGCTTCGGAGATGCGGAGGGGTTCGTAGGAGCAGGGTGAGCTGCAGCGATAGAATATGTGCGACGAGAAATAGGACGAGCCAAGGGCACAGTAACCCTCAACCGGAAGACGGTCCTCAGCAGGTGGGACATGGTGACCGCTGGACTTGAGGAGGTTGAAGAGGTGTGTTGGACGGGATCAACACGAAGTAAGTGGAAGCTTGCCTGACAGCTGCATGAAGCCGAGGTAATGGCATGATCGCGAGAATGCTAAACTGTGGAATATGTTGTCAAAATTTGGTCGCATTTTCAACGACATCCGATGTGGTGTAATGGCTAACATCGCTGTCTCTCACACAGCAGCTCGGGGTTCGATTCCCCGCATCGGAAGCATTTCTTTTTGGTTTTTTTGCTGGTCTCAAAATTGTTGGGTGGCCACCAGCCTCCATCCAACACCAATCAGCGATAAGGCGTCACGTAACTGATAAATCATTCTTCCTCCACATTCTTCAATCTTTTCAATCCCTTCACTTTCTGCGTTCATATATTCCTTCTTTCATACTCTCCTTTGTTCGGTTCACCATCGCTCTCTTCTCTACACTGTTTGAATTGACCGCACGCCCTCCGGGTCACTACCTTATCGCTATCCGCTCATCCACCGGTTCCTCTCGTTTCCCTCCTCGTCACATGCATGTCGGCCGGGGGAGAACACCTCAAGGATGAGGTGAGTGGCTCTGGTGATCGCCCCGGTTGATCACTGTTCTTTGTCCTAGCGTGGCTGAGCTCTGATCGTTCGCTAACGGTACATGACAGGGCACCCGCCGACAGGTCGTTCTCGCCGGTGGGATAGCTGGTCTCGTCTCCCGGTACGTCTATCTCCTTTCCCTGTCTAGACCACCAATTGACTCGATATAGATTCTGCGTCGCCCCCCTTGATGTCGTCAAGATCCGTCTTCAACTCCAGATTCACTCCCTGTCGGACCCGTCCTCCCATCGCAATGTCAGCGGCCCCATCTACAAGGGCACCATCTCAACGATGCGCGCCATCATCAGGGAGGAGGGCATCACGGTACTCCCTCTTTCCCCCGGGGAACCCCCATATCACAACCAATGCTAACATGCCACCATTCTTAGGGCCTCTGGAAAGGCAACATCCCGGCAGAACTAATGTACGTCTGCTACGGCGGCGTCCAATTCACCACCTACCGAACAACAACCCAAGCCCTCGCCCAACTCCCCCATCGACTCCCCCAACCCGTCGAATCCTTCGTCGCCGGCGCATCCGCCGGCGGCCTCGCCACGGCCGCGACCTACCCGCTCGATCTGCTGCGCACGCGCTTCGCCGCCCAAGGCACCGAACGCGTCTACACCTCGCTGCTCGCGTCTGTGCGTGATATCGCCCGCATCGAAGGCCCCGCCGGCTTCTTCCGCGGCTGCTCCGCCGCCGTCGGCCAGATCGTGCCTTACATGGGGCTCTTCTTCGCCACGTACGAGTCGTTACGCCCGTCCCTGGCCACCGTCCAGGACCTCCCCTTCGGCTCGGGAGATGCCCTCGCCGGCATGATCGCCAGCGTGCTCGCCAAAACCGGCGTGTTCCCGCTAGACTTGGTGCGGAAGCGCTTGCAGGTCCAGGGCCCTACACGCTCGCGCTACATCCATCGCAATATCCCCGAGTATCGGGGCGTGTTCAATACCCTGGCGTTGATCCTGCGCACCCAGGGCGTACGGGGTCTATACCGGGGTCTGACTGTGAGCTTGTTCAAGGCGGCCCCGGCAAGCGCGGTGACCATGTGGACGTACGAGGAGACGCTCCGGGCTCTCCAGGCCATGGAAGTGGCGGCGCAAAAAGATGAGTGATCAATCCATCCATCCGTCCACCTGGCGTGGGGAGCGGTATTCCTGTGTACATTATTATCCTTAATAGATGATTAGATTTTCATTTCTCTTGGGCATTGTCAGGAGCGTGTCAGGTGTCATTGTGTATTCTCTGATCCACAACAAAGTCATATGAAACAATTAATACATGTATTCATATTGAAATGGGAATTGTCGCCCGCCTGGCGCGCCGGCCAACGACGGAGACTCAAAAAACGCTAGAAGCAGGAACGGAAGGGGGTGTCGCGTGTAAAAGGACAGACAAGAAGGCATACAAGGTTCTGGCACGGGGAAATCAAACACTCCAAGAATCACTCAACGCGGAAATAATCAGAAGTCGGAAGCTATCAGTACTCGGCTTCTTCCTCTGGTTCGGCATCCATGCCGTCGTTGGCAACCTCCTCGTAATCCTTCTCCAGAGCTGCCAAGTCCTCACGGGCTTCAGAGAATTCACCTTCCTCCATACCCTCGCCCACGTACCAGTGGACGAAGGCGCGCTTCGAGTACATGAGATCGAACTTGTGGTCAAGACGGCTCCAGGCTTCGGCAATGGCGGTGGTGTTGGACAGCATGCTGACAGAGCGCTCGACGGGAGCCAGCTCGCTGTCGGGAACACGTACGGGCTTCTGATAGTTGATACCCAGCTTGAACCCAGTGGGACACCACTCCACCAGGTTGAAGGAGGCCTTTGCCTTGAGGGCTGCAACCGCCTGGGTGCAGTCGCGAGGCACGACGTCACCGCGGTACAGAAGAGCCACGGCCATGTACTTGCCCTCACGAGGGTCACAAACCACCATCTGGTTGTTGGGCTCAAAGCCTGCGTCTCGTTAGTGGGGGAAACACTTCTCCAAGGAGGCGAAAATACATACACTGGAAGGTCAGGTCCTGAACCCGGAAGCTCTCGTGGGAGCTGCGGTTGCTCGAGACCACAGGGGCGTACGAAATCAGGGGGTAGTGGATACGAGGGAAGGGCACCAAGTTAGTCTGGAACTCGGCCAAGTCGACGTTCAAAGCACCATCAAATCGGAGACTGGACGTGATGGAGCTAACGACCTGAGCGATCAGGCGGTTGAGGTGCTCGTAGCTGGGCCGGGGGATGTCCAAGTTGCGACGACAGATGTCGTAGACGGCCTCATTGTCAACCAAGAAGGTGCAATCCGAGTTCTCGATGGTGCTGTGGGTGGACAGAACGGCGTTGTATGGTTCCACGACCGCAGTGGACACGCGAGGAGAGGGATAGATGGAGAACTCCAGCTTGGCCTTCTTGCCATAGTCAGTGGAGAGACGCTCCAGAAGGAGAGCGCCGAAGCCAGAACCAGTACCACCACCAAAGGAGTGGAAGACCAGGAAACCCTGCAGAGACGAGCAGTTGTCTGAAAGAAATCAGCACGAGGGACTTGGAGAGAGGAGTGATCTCGCTCCACGTGGGTGACATACCGGCAACGCGACGGATGCGATCAGCGACGGTGTCGACCAGTTCCTTTCCGACGGTGTAGTGACCACGGGCGTCTGCCAAATGTCAGCTGGTTTCGTGTTATATTCTGAGCGCTGGCGCGTACAGTTATTGGCGGCATCCTCCTTCCCACTGATCAACAGTTCCGGGTGGAAGAGCTGGCGGTATTGACCCGTGCGGATCTCATCAACGGGCTATACAAATTAGTTTCGATCTTGGATATGTTTTGATCCAGCATGTGTTGTTCTTCCACCTACCGACGGGTCGAGATCGACGAAGATGGAACGAGGGACGTATTTGCCATTGCTGGTTTCGGTAAAGAAGGTCTCGAAGGAACCGCCCTCGTTGAGTCCCTCTGCCGCCTGCGGGTCCAGACGACCGTCGGCCTTGAGACCATGCTCGAGAAGATACCTGGATGATCGTGAATGAGTCGGGGCGCTAAGGGGACGGTGGTGGGGTGAAGAAAGAGGAGAGGCAGAAAAGCGGTGAGAACGTACAACTCCCAAGCACTGTTACCCAGCTGGGTACCAGCCTGGCCGATGTGGATATGGCAGACCTGGAAGCCAAAAGATAATGGTTAGACAATTGCGTCCGTACGGTTGATCACAGGGCCATGATGAAGTGTTGGTGGTGGTGGTGGTGGTGGTGGTGGAGGTCATTAGGGCGGGAGTCTCAATGGGGTATCCCGTTCAGGGGACGCGCGGGAGGGGGGCGATTCACTGATAGAGGGGGGTGCGGGGGAAGAGTAAATCACGTACCTCGCCTCTCATGGTGTTGAATGAAGTCGGGAGTCAAGAAGAAGTCAGTAGGGTGGAAAGATGAGTATCCCAGAGGTCGTGATGATGAAAGACCAGCGGAATGGGAAGAAGTGAAGGGAAGATGGAGAAGGAAAGCGAGAGACAACGAGAAGGTGGTCGGTGGTTCCTGCCCCAGTGGGTGCTGCTGTAAACAATCCCGTCTCCGCCAATCATTGCCCCCGATCGCCATGGCGGGGAAGCAGCCTGAGGCATTCTATCATTGCCTGATCTTTTCTTCCATTCAGTAGGTCGTTTCCTTCATGATACCATGGCCTGATCTTTACGGAGTATAGTTATTATGTTTATTTACTCTGGATGCAACCCGCAGACCAGCCAACGTAATATCCAGCAGCTTTATGGATGCTCGGGATGCACCGGAGTCATGCTATATGCCAGCAACTATAGAGGTATCTTAACTCTTCCCGGAAGTTGATCTGCTTGGCTTGTTTCTACCAAATGATGTAACTAAATGCTGATTAGATTCTAGTCAGTCAATTGTCTTTTATCTTATAGACTACCTAGGCTGGTATGTCTCTGGACTCTTAAGCTCTTCATTATTAAGGGACCCTGTCAGCTGACATAATCCGTATACATTGCCTACCACGCAACACCATTGAAGACGTCTTTATCCTCCGCCAGAGCGGTTGATTATGTATGAAACACTCTGACTTGCATCATACGTCCGGGGCGTAGTTGGCTTCGTGCGACTTTCAGATCAACCGGTCACCTAATATGGAAGCCAATATGGCCGCCTCACGCCTGGTCCCAATCGCCCCGGCACCAGCCCAGACCTCTTCAGTCCAGGCACAGCATGACTCTAATCCCGACATGCCTAAAATGGGCTTCAACTGCCAGGCGTGCGCGCGCAAGAAAACCAGATGCGACAGGATAACACCGACATGTTCAGGCTGCAGCAAAGCAAAGCTCCAATGCATCTACCAGGCTCCCCGACCGCGAAAGAGAAGGCGAGGCCCGTCTGAAGATGTGCAGGAGCGGTTAGAGCAGTACGAGCGCATCCTGCGCGACCATAACCTGCTCCCGACAACTTCTACGTCGACCCCATGCGACAGCGCATCAGAGGCACCGAACCCACCAATGTCGGACTCGCAGCCCGCAAGGTCGGGGAAACTGCGCTCCGCCGACGGCAAGTCTCGCTATATGGTTAATGTCCTTCTTGACGTGGGAGATGGGGAACTGTGCGAGGTATCTGATTCCGACCGAGAGGACGATCCCAACGACGACACCAGGGCTGACGAGACCGCTTCGGCTGGTCTCCGTGGTGTTCTCGCAGCTCAGCCAATCAATGGGATCTTTCTCGAGAGCACCCAGAGCCTCAGCGAGCAACACCCAAGCCATGAGGAGGCGAAAAAGCTTTGGAATGCGTACGTGCGCAACGTTGAGCCCCTATGCAAGGTTCTGCATGTCCCCACTGTTGCAAAAATAGTCGACGCTGTCTCCAAAGAACCATCGGTTGCCTCGAAGTACGATGAATGCCTGATTTTTGCCATCTACTATTTTGCCGTGTTCTCCATGTCGGATGCGGACTGCCTGCAGGAGTTCCGCACATCGAAGAGCCATCTGATGTCGAAATACCGGGCTGCGGTTCACCAGGCCCTCATCAATGCGTCGTGGCTGAAAACTACAGCGATGGGGGTCTTACAGGCTTACACCCTCTTCCTCATTGCAATGCGGACTCAAGTCGATCCGGACACGTTCTGGATACTGACGGGAATTGCGATTCGTCTTGCTCAACGAATGGGGATCCACCGGGATGGGGAAGGTCTCGGATTGCCACCGTTTGAAATTCAGATGCGACGACGGCTCTTCTGGCAACTGCTGCCGCTGGACAGCTATGCCGGTCAAGTTTCCGGTACTGGGATCTCGATTCCGCCGAATAGCTGGGATACCGAGCAACCGTTGAACATTGACGATGATCAAATTTACCCTGGAATGACAGAGCTTCCTCAACCGCAGAGGGGCGCCACGGAAATGATTTACTGCTTGTCACGGATCGAGCTGTCCAAATTCTATACCCGGACGGGTATTAAATGGAAAGAGCTTGGGGCAACAGTTCAATTTAGGGATGCGGAGGATATTGAGCGACTCATCGACGACGTCGAGGATCGCATCGAAACTAATTTTCTTCGATACTGCGATATCCTAAACCCGGTGCACTTTTTGACTTCTGCAATGGTCCGATCTGCGACAAATGCGGTTCGTCTGCGGGCTCGAATGCCACTGCTAACGAAGCAGTCGACCACAGACAAGCAAAGGAGAGACATTTGTGCTCTCGCAGCCAAAATCCTCGATACAAACATTGCGCTTTACAATAACCCCAGCATTCAGGGGTTCCGGTGGCAGATGCAAGCCTTCTTCTTGTGGGATGCGCTTCTGTGCATCCTGCGTTCCCTCGCTGATGTGGGTTTCTACTCGCCCTCGGAGCTTTATACTACATGGAATAAAGTTGCGCAAATATATTCAAATCATAAGGAACTTTTTGAGGGAAGACAAGCTCTTCACACCGCGATCGGCAGGGTAACCCTCAAGGCATGGCACGCAAATCCGCCAGATAAATCGTCTCCAGAGCCGGAATTTATAAGTGCACTACGGGCCCGATGCGAAAAGACAGCCAGCAGGCAGAGGAAGGGCGTTAGCGGAGGAGAGGGGCCCACAATGGTTGTGGACGATGCGTTTTGTTTTGGTGAATGGTTTGAAGATATGTATGGGACGGACATGGGCTTCGATGGCGCTTTGGATACTTCAGACTTGGTCTTCTAAAATCCGCTGCGCCGGAGGACCTGTCTGGGATGAGTGAGGCCTTTTGCCCAGGGGCATACGATGGTCAAGTGCTCAGATATTGGAAAGATGCAGCGCCGCAGTGCGGCCAGCTGATAGTATTGCAAAAGTAGAGGATGGGTCATTTTATACACCGATCTGCTTGGCAAGCCGACTTCTCCATGATACCTTATCGTATCAAGTAAATTACAACCAATCACAATCTATACAATCTCCCCATCATCATACATGCTGTAAATAGCCAAACCCCAGGTTGCGCAATCACCAGTGTTCGCTGCTTAAGACACTCCTCATCCGTCGCACCCTCCCGAACCTACCCAGCGGCGTACCTAGAAAGAGCACGAAGCTTCGGCCCAAAGAACCAGAACACCACAGGTGCCGTCCAACCAATAGCCACTGTTATAAAGGCCAGGACGCTCGTACCCCATCCATAGCCCAAAGAGGCATACATATACGGGGCGAGAAGTGGGAACGCAAAGCCACACAGACTGCGCAAGATCGCGCAGGCAGCCATAGCGCTCGCGGCGTAGGTCTGGTAGCTGTCGACGATGTACGTCTGCATGCCCTGCAGACAGGAGATGGTACCCGCGGTGAATATCATCGCGCCGATGTTGGGCATGACCCAGTGCGTATGCCCGATGCTCCAGCCGTACCAGAAAAGCCCGATAGTGCTGATGACGGAGCCCGCGGCCAGCGACGGCATGCGGTACTCGGGCTTGCCGATGCCGTTGTTGCGCGCCTTGAGCGTCCGGTACATCTTGTCGACTAGCTTGAGATTGAAGAAGAGGCCGGCAAAGGAGCCGATAGCAATGGAGAGGTAGTTCAGTCCGCCGATACTGGGGCTCTCGCGGTAGACTTTGGTCCAGATATCTGGGAACGTTGCGAGCATCAGGTACGTGACGCCAAAGAGGTAGGCCATGTAGACGGCCATGCAGAAGACGATTGGCTGCGTGACGAACAGACGGACCGGTCTTTGAAAGGCATGAAGAAGCTTGTAAGCAAGCGCCTCGGTCCCCTCGTCCGTATGCAGCGTAGTCTTGCCCGTTTGCTGGGCCAGAAAGCCACGTCGTTTGCGCAGGAGCGTGCCCGGGTGGCACTCTCGCAGTCCAATGAGCCCGATAATCTGTACGACAACGGCCGAAGCGGAGGTTGCCCAGAAAACCCAGCGCCATGTCGAGTATTCTGCAATGAAGCCTCCTGCAATAGGTCCAATCACGGGCCCCAAGAGTGGCCCGAGAGTGTAGATGCCCATCGCCTTGCCGCGTTCTTCGGCGGTCCACATATCGCTGCAAGTCCGGTCAGCAGAAACAGTATGTCTCGGGGGTTATGTTTCTCTGACCTGATGGCGCCTCCTCCAATTGCTAGCGGTGCACTCCCCCCAATACCTGCAAGGAAGCGGAAAGCAAAGAGTTGGGACTTTGTCCGGGCGAATCCGCACCCCAAGTTCCAGGCCAAGTACCATACGTTGCTGACCTGAAGCAGACGTACGCGGCCGTACAGCTCCGAAGCTGGTCCAAAGAAGATCGGACCAATGGCGTAGGCGAGAATAAAGATAGCCATAGACAAGTATATTTCAATATCGGAACGCATCCCCAGACCCTTGCCCAGATCTTGCATAGCAGGGGCAATCATGGATGAGGAGACTGGGGATATGAAAACGAAAAGGGAGATAACCCACGTATTTTTCCACTTCACACTCTTGAACCAGTTCTTGGGGTTTTCAGGGTCGCCTGGTCCGTTCCAGGTAACAAGATCCGGGTCTTTCTGGGCTTCGGCGTCGAAGGATGGTTCGACTGGGAGAGTGGGTTTGGCTGCCTCGAGGTCTCCGTTCTCGTGGGGCCTCTCGTCATCTTTTGATGGGCTCACCCTCTGTTCACTCATCTTAGAAATGGATCAATGCATCTCAAGCTGAGAGTGTGGTGTTGGATGTTGAGCTGCGCGGGTTCTTATACCTCGTGTCTATACTTCGTTTGCAATGTTATCTAGCCAATCACCGCGAAGGATTTCACATCGGCCCCGGACTGTATGCCAAGACCCGACACTCTGCGCAATAGGAGAGGACCCTTCTTCGGCCCCGGATGGCCAGACGCCCCGACACGCTGTCCAATGAGACCAAAGCTTCAGGTTACAATAAGACACATAGGTAGACTCAATCTTATCCTACAGAACTGCCTACTTACTTTTCAGACGTATAGTCAACATGTACTAAGAGGGGATACTATGGTCGACCCCAGGATTCTCGGTACTTGATGCCGTCTCCCATTCTTGTGCACGGCTGCTGGATTATCCGTCGCTTCCCATGATTTCGAAAAATAATATACGTATTTACACACCTCTGTACTTCTTGTACGAGAAATTAAATAACCCATTAATCAGAAACATTATCACGAACCGGGGGATATAATTCTCGTCACGCTCGCCTGGTATAGCCTCACCCAATATAAAGTTGGTGAAAGAGGAGCCAGTGTAAAGAGCCACCATTGTAAGAATGGCACCCTCGAATAGTTGCCTCTTAAAACTGATCTTAGCAGTATGAGAAGGATTGGGGCTTTCTAGATCTTCAGTCTCCATGTTGCTGTATATAATAATGCAACACAATGAATGCTATGTAAATTGGTATATTAACTAGATGTGTGTTACTTCAAGGATAGATAACTTACTATACCGAACAGGTATTCCAACTAGGTAGAGTTGATGGTAGATGGAGTAAAGACTAATAGCTCATGTAAGAGTACGAGGCTCATAGGATCAAAGGAGATAGGTACCTATAGTCTAGGTCAAAGAGAGCTCACAAAGGGGGCTATGTTCGGAATATATAGCCTGATCGCCGTCCATTACAACAGGAAATGTCTCATTGGCCCATGCGCGAGTCCACTTTTCTTGCCAATATGGGCCCTTGTCTGTACAATACAATACTTCGGCGCTTATTCCAAGGCTATGGCTGGTTGATAATGTCTGCTCCACACTCTGCTAGGGCCCACATATACGTTCCGGCGTCTTGACGGCCGGTCCTCCCACTTAATGTGTACAAGAGGGGGTTTCAACTCCATACAGAACGACTGGTTTGATCCACGGCACTGGCATTACATCTCATGGAGTCCAACTTGCGGTCCCTCATACACCTTCCTGCCCTTGTAGACCCAATACACTCCACTGAAGATAAGTACCGCCCCGAAGATCAGACTGGCATAATTCATGTTCACAGCCGTCACCGGCTGGTAGGGCGGGAATACCATAAACACACTGGTATATGTTAGGTAGATCAGGGAGATGATGTTGGTAGCAATTCCCAAGCGTCCCAGTTTCCAGGGTCCGTATGTAAGGAGCTCGGGTGTCGCAAGGCGACGCCACAGCATGAAGACCACCGGCACCAAGTAGGAGACGTGAAGACCGAAGACCGCCAAGGAGATAATCGCATTGAAAGCGGTCGTCGACCCGATATTGATCAAGCCAAGAAGGACCATGACTACACTCGTTGCTAGCACGGCGCGGGTAGGTAACTGGGATCGGGGGTTGACCTTCGAGAGGTATCCGGAGAAGGGAAGAGCTATATCTCGTCAACGGTCTGAGTCTCTGCAGCGAGAACTAGGTGGAAGACAGTGACATACCCTTATCGCGGGCTAACGACCATACCATGCGCGCAGTAGAAGCCATTAGTGGAACAGCAGCCAGTCCTGCAATGGAAATAATGGGGGCCGCCATGGCGGAGCTCGCGCCAGCACTTCCCGTCGCATTCTTGAAAATCTCGAGAAAGGGAAAGCCGGTGCTGCTTTTGAGCGCGGTTTGCATGTCACCCATGCAGAACAGGAGAGCCAGCAAAAACGCGAAACCTAGAACACCGTTGATCGCAATCGAGCCCAGCATACAATGCGGTATAGACATCTCTGGATGCAACATCTCCTCTCCCATGTGGATCGCTCCGTCGTATCCTGTACAAGATAAAATAAACTTGTCAGTTAATGATACGACTAGATGCGTGCGTACCCACTCACCAACCAAGACATAGCAGCTCGAGAGCATGCCGATACACCACGGGACACCGTTATTCGCCCAACCTGTATTGTTCTGGAAGAACGTGAAAACAAAGCTTGCTGAATGCCGCGCTGGCGAACAAACCCAAATCGCCACGAAATTACCTATAAATGCGATGACGTGGATAAGCAACGAAGCACTCTCGACGAGGGATATAAGCCGGGAACCCCAGATATTGACAATTGCACCCAGACCAATGAGGCCCCAGTACAGCATCGTGCCGTGCCAACGCTGAAAATTGTACGTTTCATAATTGAGAACCAGAAGGCCTTGTATCATGGTAGCTGCCATAAAAGGCGCACTGGCCGAGAACGCAATCCATCCGAACGTTGCTGGTTTGGGGCCGAGTGAATCAAACGGTCATAGTCAGAGTCCTGGGGGGTAGATTGCTAACCTATCCATCCAACGGACCAGCTAAGTATATCGCGCCATCTCTTGGGCGCCAGTTTGGCGATGTAATGGTATTGGCCGCCTGCGGTAGGATACCTGCCATCTGATGAGCGACGAAAACCTTTTGTTGACAGTGGGCTCCTTACATTGAAGCCATCTCAGCCAGGGAGGCTGCTGTTGCTATTGAGCCGCACGCCGCCACTGATCAAATGAGTCAGTAGGAGTCGGGGACGTCGTGGCCATGCACGACTATGTGACGGGGTTTCTGTAACGAACAGATAAATCCGTATACAAGAGACACTGGTCCCCCACTAACCAGGCCTGATACCATTGTACTAGTAAGATCGTCAGAACCAGTGCGTCGAGAACGTAGGTCTATCCGTCTACCTTGATAGGGCTTCCCATGTTGCCATAAGCACAACGCCCATCGAGAGGACAGTGAGCCGTGAGAAGCCTCTCTGCAGACGGAAGTGTTAGTTAACATACACTCCCCTATATTGGTGAGAACTTGCTTGCCTTTAACTCGTGCACCTCGCCGACCTCGACCTTCTTGTGTTCCCCTCCGTCTTCTTGGAGTGTAATAGTTGAATCGTGGTGCGATTTCTTGCGTAGAGACTCCATGTTGTCTGAGTGAGTATGGAATCAGACAGTCTGAAGGGAGATAGAGGGGGTTCGGGGCTTTTAGGGGTTTGTCCAAGACAAAGAATAAGAACGTCCCGCTCTGAGCATGCTCCATAGAAGATCTTCCATATGTACGACAACATATGCACACTGGGACCGCCAAGAAGATACTCCATCGCACTTTTAGTATTGATTGGGTCTAGCGTAGTACAGGGGAGCGGATCATCCTTGAAGCGAGCAATTTTTACTCCTTCGAGTACTCCGTAGACGCAGCGGAATCCCGGGCCGGAACGAAATGAGCTCGCAAGTGTATAGATATACCGTTGTGCGGCTTCCCGACAGGGTGTCGTGAGGAAGTGTTCTCCCATGCATCGACAAGCCCTCACTTGGCGTTGACCTCTTCGGAACGTTGCCGAGTAGACCCTATAAATCATCCCTGGTGCTATCTGCAGCAGTCTCCTTGTCAGAGAGAGGGCTCCGAGATAGGCAGCGGCACACTGCTTCCCTGTTGACCACTGATACAGAGTACAAGGTGGCCGAGTTAAGGACTCTCTGCCGAGACTACGTGCCCTTATCTATGGCCGGAAGAGCAGGAAAGACTTTTTCAATAAGGATAATGGTGACAAGTGCGGAATTGTCGCCTATCTTCGCTCGTGGAGATAAGGTTTCCCCGCATTTTCGGAACTACATTAGGTGCAATGCTTCCGTCGACCCTGACTCCCTAGAAGGAACGATTAGAACCCGCTCGGAAATCATCAATCATGTCCGAAAAGCAGCAGAATGCACGCAGACGAGTGAAGACCCGCAGTAAGTCCCAAAAATGGTTACTATATGTGTCGCAGATAACACTGTAGCCTAACCTAAGCCAGGCGGCTGTCTGCGTTGCAAGCAACGGGTACGTGAGTTTGTGTTAATAGAGAGATCAAGACTTTCATTGCTGATTAAGTAGAGGATCAAATGTGACGAGACTGTCCCACACTGCAACCAGTGTACCCGAAAAGCATATGAATGTCCTGGATATAAGCGGCCGCTGAGATGGTCATCGAAATACGAAGTTGGCAGGGATGTCGATGGCCAAGCGCAGGCAGCAAGACGGGGAAACGACAAACGTGTCTCCGGCACTAGTTTCAGGTCGCCGGATGCTGCTCTGCCGGGCACCCAAAGAGGGTCAGAGACGGACCCTTGCGACTTTCCTACAGTCCGACTGAGTCCACCGTCACCTGTTGAATATGCTCCATCCGACGAAGTTCTGGAAGAAACCGCCTCGGTCTATACCTCTGTATACGAGCCGATCCTCGACGCCTCCAACCATCAAGGGGATCGGACAATTGACCAGAACGCGGACGACTTCACAGGCACCTTTGTGCAATGGCCTGACCCGATGATGTTGCTAGAATCACCCCTAGAAGACGACGACACTTGTATCTCTCGGCATTACTTCTCTGAAATCTGTCATATTAACTCATGTTTCGATTCTCATTGGAACCATTTCCGCGTGGAGGTGGGAGGTATGATGACTACGCGTCCGCTCATCTACCACTGCGTACTATCCATGTCCGCCGCCCATCTAGCCTGGAAACGCAGGGACCTGTCGACAGCTGCGTTGCATCACAGAACCAGTGCAATATCGTGCTTGACCGGGGAGATTATAAGAGTCAAGGAGGATAAGAGCGCTGGCTTCAGTGGGCTGTCCGATGAGCATGTCGAGGTACTATTGGCTAGCATCCTCCTTGGAACCACGGAGGTACGTACATTATACTCCTACACACGCATTTCAAATAATTGACACCTCGCTCTAGGGATGGCACAGTCCTTCCTTCCTTGGCATTACGCATCTACATGGAGCCAGAGTCTTGTTCAAGCGATGGCTATCAGGCATCTCAGAGCCCAACAGGACGTCCTCCGTAGCAGTATACTCCTCTCGGGTAAATAGCTTCATCGTAGGGATCATGGCCCATTGGGAAGCTGTGGCCTCCTTTCTAATGGACCAGCCCCTCGATGCACTGTCTCACCTAGAAGAGTTCTGTGACCAGAGCGGGGTGGATAGCATCTACCCAAATCCTTGGTCCGGCATCTGTACTCCGGTGTTTATATACTTAGCAAAAACCGGCACGCTATCCAGACAGCGGACTTTGCTCCGCAACTTGTCAATCGCAGCCTCTACGACGCACATCCGTACGGAGCTGCAAGCCAGCCTGGTGGCGCAGGCGCGAGAAGTGGAACAGGCTGTTCTGCATTACAAAACCCCGGCCAAAGACCGAATCGGGGACCCAGGCGACGACTTAACACCCGTTGCCCACCTACAACATATGGCCCAAATCTATCGACTATCGACTCTACTTGAGCTTTACCGTGTGTTCCCCGAGCTTCTTTCCCAAGGCTCCCAAGAGCCATCCATAGTCTCGGACAGACTCCTGGCCCTGGCGACGGGGATCCTGACCCTCATCCAATCGATTCCGCATACGTCTGGAGTCAATTGTATGTTGACCATTCCGTTGCTTATTACCGGTAGCACGTTGCAGCCAAGTCATTCCGCTCCGAGCGCTAGCTCCAACAGCTCCGACGAATCTTCCTGGGGGGATCTCGCTACGGAAATACTCGCCATCCCCAGTCAAGAGCACATATATACACACTGGCGAGGAATTGCGCGTGAGCGTCTTCGTGCGGTGTACCACTATGTCGGAATGGCTGCAGTGTCCCGTGCGTCGGAGATTCTCGAGAGGGTCTGGGATAGAGCAGATGTCCATGCGGTCATCAATGGACCCACTACCAGAGGGACCGCAACTGGGTTTGTGCAGTGGGTGGAGGTGATGATAGAGGAGAAACTCGAGGCTGTTTTTGGGTGATCTTAAGCAATACAAAGCATGCTGGCACCTGAGCTGATGCGTCGTATGTTATAAGCGGACGGATCTTGTCTTCTCGCAGGATAGCGAGACGATATTGGTTGAACTGCGTGATCACTGGAGATACGATAGCGTCTATCACTCAAGCTTGAGCTTCGGGCTGCCGATAGGGGAGAGGGGGTAGCCGTCCAGTCTAGCATTCCCACCAGACAGCCTTTTGATTGTGCTGGGGAAACATTTCAACGTCGAGCTTTGGCAAAGAGAGCCCGCTGTGAAAGTTGGTGAATGCTCTTTCCGGACGCCACTGAGAATTAGTGGCTTCTCCAGGGGCGGGCGATGGCCTTGTACCAACCTCGGACAGCTCCGCGTTTCCTCTCTATATGAGGATGCAGCCCAGTGGCGGTGGCTTGTTTTGGAGGATGCAAACTGGTTGTCAAAGGACGCAAAGAGGGTTCTCCTGCTTCCGTCTAGATCTGGCCCTAATTGTTTCTGTTTCCCTGACCCTTCGCTGACTCAAAACAACTTTGTTCCTCTGGTATGCTCTGGTCGGTTCGACTATTCGGGGAAATAGAGTTTGTGATAGCTTTACATATGCACTCTCGCTGAATAGATACTGCATTTTCATATGAGTCCGCAATATGTGGAGCGTAGCACTGGCCTTTCCGCTTTAACCTAGCCAACTTTAGTTCCCAGGCCAATTAAGAAATAGAGCGACATAGTCCATGACAGACTGGGGAGTATAGTGCGATGGACAGGAAGCACAATCAGACGGGACTCCGAGGATTGCCGCTTACCGAAGATGGCAAAAAAGTGCGTCGGGGCCCTCTCCATACAAAGGTCAACAAGCTGCGACCTACGAAGATGGACTCACATGAGCCCTCAGACTTACTATATATCAAGCTCCGGAAAGATTCACCTCCATCTACAGTCTACAAGCCACACAATGCCTCGCTCAAAGGAAGGATACCTCTGGACCCCAACCCACTCCACCGAAGGACTCCCAACAGACGCCGTCCAGGGCAGCTCTACGACTATCCAGTCGGGCTACGATGTGATCGTGATCGGCGCAGGGTTCGCAGGGCTCATTGCCGCACGCGACCTCAGCCGCATGCACCAGCTCAAAGTGCTCCTCCTGGAGGCGCGCGACCGCATTGGTGGACGCACCTGGACCGCCCAGGTGCTGGGCGAAGAAGTCGAGATGGGCGGCACCTGGGTGCACTGGGACCAGCCGCATGTGTACAACCAGCTCCAGCGGTACGGGCTGCACGGGCAGCTGAAGACGTCGGTGGGGACGCTGGCGCCCGCGAAGCAGCTCTTCCGGCCGGCGTGGGGTGCCGTGGAGGAAGTGTCGATTGAGGATGTTGCGGCGGTGGTGCAGCGGGTCGCGGAGCGGTTCTTTACGATCGATGGGTTGGATAGTCGGGCTCTGATGCCGTATCCGCATGATCCGCTCCGGGCGCCTGCGGCTTGGAAGCGGTACGATCATTTGAGCGTGAAGGACCGGCTGGATCAGATAAGGGACGTTTCGGCGCGCGAGAAGGCGCTGTTCGAGTCGAACGTGAGTACGTTTGGGAGTGCCCCCGGGAAGGAGATTGGGTTTGTGGAGGCGCTGCGGTGGTATGCTTTGGGCGGCCATTCTATGGCGGGGGTGTTTGAGAAGGCCGGCATCTACAAGCTTGGGGGAGGCGGGATGACGGCCTTTGCGCGGGCCATTCTGAACGACTACCAGGGCGACTTGTTATTCAACACGACGGTCGCCGAGATCCACCATGTCGGGGACGGCGTTGCGGTGCAGACGTCCCAGGGACGGACGTTGCGAGCTAGGGCTGTTGTGTCTACCATTCCGCTGTGAGTGCTGTCCCTCGCGTTGGTGCGAGGTTTAGTTCCCAATACTGACGAGAGGGCAGAAACTGTCTGGGCAATGTTGTCTTTGATCCGCCCCTGTCGCCTGCTCGACAAGCAGCCATCGCGACAGGACATATCAACGCAGGGGCCAAGATCCACTTCAAGCTGCGGGACACCATCCCCGGATGGTTTCACACGGCAGATGGGAGCGGCGATTCAAGTTTCGTGTTTGCCTTTTCCGACCACAATGGGACACAGGCGTCAGGCCCGGCTGGCACCTGGTGCATCGGGTTTGGGTACAACGGCCAGCTGGCGGACAAGAAGGATAACCGGCATATTGTGGATCGGTTTCAGAGGGACGTTCTTCCTACGGCGGACGTTGAAGGCTACGCGACGCACGACTGGATGAATGACCCTTACGCGAAGGGCGCGTGGGCATGCTGGGGGCCGGACAGTGCGTCTCGATATCTGGATGCGTTGCAGAAACCGCACGGACGAGTGGTGTTTGCGAGCGCGGACTGGGCCGACGGGTGGAGAGGGTTTGTGGATGGAGCGATTGAGCAGGGGCAGGTCGCGGTGCGGGAAGTGATGCATTTGCTGGGATCGCGGGCGAAGTTGTGATGTCATGTAGAGTCAAGGACTGTCCTTTCTCGTTATGTACAGTATATTGTGTACATTGTGTACATTGTGCACAGTAGTGTACCAAGGATCGTATTCTGGAGCACAGGCAAGTGGGTGCGCAGCAGGCGCACGTACAATACATGCAGCAAGGAACTCCCTGCGAATGCCAAATCAGCTATCCGGATTGTTGGTGTCGCATCGTTCGTGCGGGGAGATCGTTCACGACGTATCCCTGCTCGACTAGAGTCATTGATTCATTCATCTTCATCCGAGGCATGAACGGCAGCTGAAAGCGACTAGGATCAGCCGGCTTGAAGGGGTGGAGAAGTTGGACGAGGCGAGAATGAGATAATGATGATTCGAGGGCTCCATCCTGGGCCATCCATGGCTTGCAGTCCGAGGCCATTCTTCGGTCCTAACGGGGGCCGATCGCCTCTCTAGCGGGGCGACACGTCAACGGGCGAGGGTGAAGGCGATGATCTGGAGGCCGCAAGGAGGGGTAGGTAGTAGTAGGTTGATGTAGATATAGATACTGGAGGAGTACTTTGGAATACTATACAGCAAGCAGGAGACAAGATCGGAAATGCAAAAGCGAGATGATATAATCTATTTTGGGATCTTCCGATCAGGTCTCTCAGGGGAAACCAAAACATACGTACTGAACATACATAAAAAAAGAAAAATCTGAAATTCGGGCCGGGGCCGGCGGGTTTCATCTTGATTGCTGGGTCGAACGTGCCTGGGTGGCGTTGGCGGCGTTCTTGGCGGGCTGGATAGTGTCGATTTTTCTACAGATCCGTTAGCAGTAGTTTCAGTAGTTACCTCATCGATGATCAAATGGGTAGATACTCGACAGTAATCATATAGAATAGAATAGAATAGAGTAAATAGAGAATGAGTTATATTCTAGAGAGAACAGACGGGATTAGGTAGATTAAAATTAAAAGAAAAAGACAAGGTCAAACAGACAAGACAAAATCGACAAGTGGACCGGGTCTGGACTGTGTGTGTCCCGTCCGATCGGCGTCTTGAATCAGCTTCCTCTTCCTCTTCCTCTTCTCTTCTTATCTCCTGCTATTCTTCTTCTTCAGCTCCTCTTCTTTTCTTTTCTTCTATTCTTCTTCTCTCTCGTCCCTCTCTTCCGGAGTATTTCCCTTCCACGGTTCCATTGTTCCATTGTTTCCCCTCTCGCGTGTCGGTGTTGTGCATTTCCTTGGTTCTCCATCGTTTGTCTCTCCCGCCGATTCCCATCTCCACCTTCGCGTCGCCGGTTGGTTGGTCTTGCGTCTTTCCTTGCCTCCCATCTTTTCTCCCTCGCCATTGCTCTCCCTTCTCACTTTCTCTCTACTCCGTACTCTCTCTTTCACCTCGATTGACCACCTTCGTTTATACATACACCCATTTCCCTGACAACCTTCAGTCATACCTTCATTCCTTTCTACCATAACACCTGTCATTCCTTACTCCCCCAGACAGCATTCCAGTGCTGTATTAACCTTAAACCTAGTTCCTTCCCTTCCCTCCTACCCTAGTTATCCCCCTCGGATTGGCATCTCTGGCCTGGTGCCAGTATGTCGTCCCCCGCCGATGAGCGCCCCGCGCCCAAATATCCCGAGGAGAAGCGCAGGGATCACTCTGATGACATTACGCCAGCCTCCGACGAAAGGGACCTATGTCCTGGGTGTCAACGATGGCTCCAACCTCGGCAGCGGAAACTCACCTCCGGGGCGTGAACACCGACGCCGCCGATGATCAAGATCGCTTTGCCCTGCGCTCCCCCTCGGCCGCCCGATGAGCAGGGCGATGCCGCCTCGAGGACGACCTCGCCGTTCTCGAGGCCGAACGCGTCGCTTCGCGCTTCCACCCAGGAGATGCAGGAGAAAGAAGGAGACGACGCCCGTTCGCTCTCGCGCATGCGCTCCCGTCGTTCCCAGAATGTGGATGAGTTCGACGAAGCCACCAATCCCCTGCACGAGAAGGCCGCCGCCTACAATCCTCCGGAGAATCCCACCACCAGTATCGCCAAGTTCATCAAAAAACTCCATGAATCCAGTTTCGTCCTTCGCTATTTTACCTACATCGCTCCCGTGGTGGTCATTTTGCTCATTCCCCTCCTGGTCGGTGCTTTGGCCTATCCCAATGCCAATGTCGGAGGCGTCAAGCTCCTGTGGTTTTCAGTCTGGTTGGAGATTGTCTGGTTGACCCTCTGGGCCGGTCGCGTACGTACCTCCTCTCCGCTTCCCTCAATCTCCCCATCCACATTATCTAACGCGCTCCGCTAGATTGTGACAAAATGTATCCCTCCCGTGGTCGGTTTGCTCGCCAGCATCTTTACCAACAACGCGAAGAAGTGGCGCGACATGGCCAAGCAGTTGGAATTACATGGGACCCTTTTCTTCTGGTGGCTCGGCGTGGAGATTTCCTTCCTCCCCACCATGAAGAACCACCACGTTGATGGCGACTCGCGAACCCGCTCATGGGAGAATACCGTCAACAAGATTATCTTGACGTGTTTAGTGATTCCTGAACTTTATAGTCAAAGGGTCGTCCCGGTGATCGCGATAACTTCCACACGGGTCTACGCCGATTGCATGGAGATCAACAAATTCCCAATTTGGCAGCTTGACCAAGCTGTACGAATTTTCCCGCAACAAAATTTTTGAGAAGGACGACGCCTTCGAGGAGAAGAAGGAGGACACCCCTGTCAGTGGCACCAAAACCCCCCTGCAGTACGCCAACAAGGCCCAAAAAGTTGCCAAGGGCGCCCTCAACAAAGTGGGCGATATGGCCGGCGCGATGGCCGCCGACTTCACCGGCCGCAAAGCCACCAACAGTAACCATCCTTACCAGGTCGTCCTGGCCCTCCTGCGTACGACCACGGGCTGCCAGGTGCTCGCCCGTCGCCTCTATCGGACCTTTGTGCGCGATGGATTTGAGACCGTCTTCTCCGGTGACCTGAAGGCGGCCTTTGACGACAACGATGAGGCGGAAGCCGCCTTCGCCATGTTCGACAAGGACATGAACGGAGATATCTCCATGGATGAATTGGAGGCGGTTTGTGTCGAGATCGGCCGCGAGCGCAAGTCCATTACTGCCTCGCTCAAGGATCTGGACTCGGTTGTGTCAAGACTCGACAATGTCCTCGAGTTTTTCGTCATCGTCATCGCTTTGATTGTCTTGATCTCCATCATCTCGACCTCGGCCGCTGGAGTCCTTACGTCTGCCGGTTCCAGTATTCTCGCCCTGTCCTGGCTTTTCTCCGCCACCGCCCAGGAGTTCCTCCAGTCCGTCGTCTTCGTCTTTGTGAAGCATCCGTTCGACGTCGGCGACCGCGTCACGATCTATGGTAATTCCGGTGACGCGGGTCTGGGTGACGACTACTTCGTGAAGCAGATCTCTCTGCTGTACACCGAGTTCAAGAAGATGCAGGGTCACGTCGTCCAGGCGCCGAACAGCTATCTCAACACGCTCTTCATCCTGAACCAACGCCGATCGGGTGCGCTGGCCGAGGCCATCCCCATTGTCATCAAGTACGGCACGACGCTCGAGCAGATTGATGCTCTCCGCCAACGTCTCTTGGAGTTTGTGCGGAGCGAGCGCCGCGAGTTCCAGACCAACATCCTGACCGAAATGCGGGCTGTGACCGAGAACTTCTCCGTGACGCTGAACGTCGTCTTCTTCTACAAGTCCAACTGGCAGAACGAAGGCCTGCGTTTGCAGCGCCGCAACAAATTCATCTGCATGCTTATGATCGCCCTCCAGGAGATTGGTATCGAGGGTCCTCGCATGAACCCTCCAGGGTGCCCGGGTCGACATCCCCTTCCATGTTACGGGGAGAACGGGCACTTCAACAACGCGCGCCCCACCACCAGCGACGGTCAGAACCCTCCCGTCGACATCTCCGACAAAAGCGTCCCAGAGAACACCGGCGTCAGCAGCGCCACGTCCACCCGTCAGCCCTCCATCCTTCGGAAAGGTATGACGACGGCTGCGGCCCGCGCTCGCGGCGAAAGCGCCACCTCGCGCAAGCATGTGGACTTCTCTCTGGGTATGCGCGATGTTTCTTCCGGGGATGTGATGGGCGATGTCTTCGAGGACCGTACCCGGCGCGTCGATGATATCGTCCGCACCGCTAATCGCGAGACCGCTGAGCGCCGCATCCAAGAAGAAGAGGAGGAGGAGGAGCGTCTGAGTCGCACATCCTCACGCCACCGCGGCTCCCACTCCAACCTCAGCGTTCCCTCTCACATGGAAGGCCGCCGGTCGACCGACTCGCAAGGCGGCCACAGTCTCTCCTCGCTCAGCCGGAATCGCTTCTTCCGCCACCGAAGCAGCACCAGCCGCGAACGCGACGACCTCGCCGAACAGGGTCGCTATGACCAGAACGCCGCACTGTCCCAAATCCGGACGGTCTCCCCTTCTGGTAGAAGTCTGGATCGCCATTGATTCTAGCTGACTCATGCCATATACGTAAATTTTTCTTTTCTCTCTCCACCCTCCATCCCTGATCCTGATACCTCTTCGCATGTTTCTATCACGCTATATTCACGTTACATACGAGTGGGAAGGTGGACTGTTTTGCTAAAAATTTTGCATCTTTCAGTATAATAGCTTAGACACCCAATCTCTCTGTGATATTAGCCCCTGTCTTCTGCCCGGTTCTTGGCTCATGTCCGGCTGAAGGATTCTGCAGTGGCACT